>NC_138152.1:11024645-11304645 GCF_964199315.1 Orbicella franksi | reverse complement strand
TTCTGGCGGAAAAAACATCACACGTTGCGTGACTCGGAATTTGGCCGAGCGGAGGTCTGCGTCTGGTCACCGACAAAAAATAAAAAATAAACCACGGGTAAACCTAGAACCGCGCTCGGCCCATGGCCGCGCGGTTAATAAAATAAACCACGGGTAAACCTAGAACCGCGCTCGGTCCATGGCCGCGCGGTTAATAACAATAAACCACGGGTAAACCTAGAACCGCGCTCGGCCCATGGCCGCGCGGCTAATAACTCAAAATAAGGTCGATTGGAACATTTGTCGGGGCAAAGCAAGAGCAAAGTACTCGTGTTTTCGCCACGACGGCTAGTTGGGCGAAATGACGTCCTCGACGAGACGAGGACGGCAGAGAGATGAGTCGAGAGTTGTCGTGCGCATGCCCGGTTGATTAAATTTACTTCCGGTAACCGTCCTAGCTCGTCCCGTCCTGGTATCTTAGGGTGCCTATTGACCTGATCAGTACGCCAAACTCAACCGCGGAGATCAAACTCTACGCAAACACTAAGCGCCTTCTTTATGTTACAATACTGCTGGGCGACATTTGAGCCCATCGAGTTGACACCAAGCTCAGGGGGTGGGGGGAGGGTACTCCCTTATATGGGCTATATAGGTACGTGCGGCCCCAAAGGGTATGGTTTTTCAGCTGTTTTGGCAATAAATAGGGTATCGATTTTAGTTGATTTTGGCCATTTTGGTCATAAATAGGGTATGGTTTTTGCACTCTAGCCTTGATATGGGTATGTTTTTAAAAAAAAAACTTTTTTGCCATTATCGAAAAGAAAATAAACAAAAGCCCTTCACAAATTATGTTTACGGTAATTTAACATTGGTCTGAACTAGGGAACTTATCATAACGCAGGTCTGAAACAGGGTTTTGATTTAAGGGTTAGGTCATAAATAGGGTTTCGAATTTTTGGTCAGGTCATAAATAGGGTAGGGAATATCGCAGATTTTGGTCATAAATAGAGTAAGGGTTTTGGAAAGCGGGCCGCACACCCCCACCCGATTTTTCTGGGAGTAACTCCCCCCCCCCCTCCCCGAGACACTAAGGTTATTTCAACCAATTTCATAAAATTGAATTTGGTTACTTGAAATAATAGCGTTGACGTCGTTCAAAACGTAAAAAGGACAGGCTAAAGGGTTTTTAGTTGTAAGATGCCCCCCAAAAAAGGTTCAGGGGATACAATGATAAAAGTTTCAACACTGAAACGAAATAATGGTTTAATTCTTCAAATAAATATCCGAGTAACGACCCAAGTAACGTCACAATGGTTTTATCTAATAATTGATATAAGCAACACAAGACTGGTTCTAAATAACCAAATAACGCAAGATTGGTTTTATCAAATAACAAACCCATATAAGAATGGTTCTATTACAGAACCAATACAAAGATGAATCGTTTTATGAAATAACCAAATGTTGTACGTTGGGTTTTAACAAATAACCAATTGTAGTAAAACATTACTTTTTTGTGACAGGGGACGGTAAGTAATGAATTATCATAGATAAACCAACACTGAGATCAATAGAAAAACTAGGCTCGATTTCCGCCGCTTTCTCGAGTCCGGTCTACGTTCCTCCCGGGAAGAGACGGCTGGACGCGTGAGCGGCAAAGCATGTCTGTGACGTAACTTCATAATGTAATTCTTGCGGCGCTTCAGGTGGCCGGAAATGTCATCTGATGACAATCATAGGCAAGCCAACATGACGCCTACGGCTCGTAAAATTTGTGGCGTTTTCGCCACTTCTTTTAACTTTGGCCCCCCAACCTATTTTGTTTCACATTATTGTTGCGGAAAGGCTTTACATGCTGTGTTCTATAGATGAGTTTTTTGTTTTTTGTTTTTTGTTTTTTGAAAGTAGAGCAGAGCTGTTTGACTATGCTGTAGCAACTGTCATGACAAAGGTCACAAATATGTTGGTGTAAATGGTGTTGACACCATGTTTATGTTTTGCTAGTTCGGTTTGCTTTGGCTCATTTAAAAATTTAATTTTATCTGGCTTCTCCAGAGACTGGTGTTGCTTCTCTTCAAGAAGACTAAGGTACACATCAATTTGACTGAGTGTTTTGTTCCTTGAAATCGATGTTTGCGTTTATCCCTCCCTTTGTTTACTTTGTTCGTTATCTCTTATTCTGGTACCACATGATTCAAATATAGATTCTAACGTATAAGTCTGTTGACCATTTTGCGTGTTGCATATGTTACTACGGTTTAGATCAGGCAAGATTTCATCAGTTGACGGTATTTGGTTAAATATCCCACTAATGCGATCGCACTTCATATCGCACAACTCCTTTGCTACTGCGAGAAAGCTAATTTATGCAGCCTGCTCGATTCAGGCAGGCAGATTTCTTATTGGTTGAAATTAACAATGCCAAGTCCACGAGTCCAGCCGTGAGTTCGGGGGAGGAGCGCGGGCTCTTTTCCCGAACAGCGGCTGGTAATCGAACCTGTAAAAACGACCGAAAATTAAAATTAAGGATAAATTTACAAACGGTGCCCCATAGACAACTGCAGGCAAGCAAATTAAAACTCTGAGCAACGTCTAGTGAGACATAAAGTTTATTGTGTGGAAGACCAAGAGGCGAGTGATGAAAATGAGAACTCTGTGTCTACACTTGCCGTGGAACTTGATATCGATTAGCAAACAAACTTGCTAGAGTAAAAAAAAATCAGCGCGATGTAATGCAATGTATGTACAAATTAATATAACGAATTTCCTCAATTGAATTGGATTTGATAATGTAACTGCAGATTTTTATACCTGACATAAACTTATGGCTACAAACACAAATTACCTCAAACGTCAACTGCCTCTCGTTAACAAGATCTGCTTTGTTTCCTGCAAGTGCTTTGAAAATATTCGGCCTGGAGTCACGCCGAAGTATGTCAAACCATTCCCTTGCATTTCGAAGTGAATCTTGCTGTGTTATGTCATACACAATAATAGCAGCGTCCGTATATCTGCAGTACCCTTTAACAAAATCGCGAAAACTTTCATGGCCAGAAGTGTCCCATATTGAAAATATCACGTCTCTGCCATGATCTTGATAAACTGTCTTAGTACCACAGTCAACTACAAACAGTTAAATTAAAGTGGAAAAGATCAAATAAGTCAATGTCGATTTAACTCTTTTTTTACTACAAATGTTATGAACGTTTAGAAAAAACCTCGAAAGGCAACATAAACTTCACTTTTTCGCATATCCTGATTGGGAGCTGACTTAGCGTTTACTCCTGCCTGACACTTTTAGAGGGCCACTGGTTTGTTAGTATTTTTATACTATTTTAGTGCTACCCTCTTTAAATGACTGACTGACTGACTGACTGACTGACTGACTGACTTACACTAAAAGACTGCGTAGTCAACCGTTTTCTGTGAAAAGCTCGATGTGGCAGGGTATTCTGCAGTTACCCCAGCAAGTGTAACGCTAGCTAAATTAAAGCACACAGGAGCGCATTTTCACTTTCGGTATTTTTACGTATACAGTTCAATCTGACACGACCTGGCCCAATCTGACCCTTGCTGACAATTAATTATTTTTTTTAATTTATACCTGTTTGCTTATTTTCAGAAAGTGCGCATTATATGATAGTTTTGGATCAGCTCATTTCCATCTCTAGGTTTTTTCACGTTAGAGTTGTATTTAGTTTTTTGGGATTTCAGCTTTTACGACCCTTTATCAAATGGGTTTCCCAAAACAGATTCCGTTTGATGGACCTTTAAGTGGGTCTGTAATTAAAGCCAACTTAAAGCTTACATATGTTGTTTTTTGCTTCATTTCACGGATTGAAATGATAAAGAAGAATCGAAAACCAGACAGCGCGAATCCGTTCCGTGTGATCTGTCCAGAGTGATTTGACTTGCTTCTTGGTTTAACCCAAGTAGCGTGACGCAATGATATGCTTCCATGCTGTTAATAAAGTGTCGAGAAAACAGAATACAATCACAAATGCGAAAAATCTTTATACAGCAATCTTACATTAGGCATCCCAAGTATCCTTACACAGGAATTTTCATTAGGATTGGAATGGGAAGAATCTTTACACAGGATTACAGCAAACACCCTCCATATATCCTCGTGTCCACGTGACTCTGGTCACATGGGCATGCGGCAAAAAGGGGAAAAAGTTGAAAGAAAACGAGTAATAAGCTTTGACTCCAAGTTATTTCCTGTAAACAAGTAAGCCATAAGCGAAAATATGGAACAGCTATAAAGTAATCTGATTGGTTGGTTTTGGTTATTGGCCTTGACTAGACAAACTTGGTCATGTAATAATTAAACTTACTCAATTTAAATAATGCTGTTTAGAAGAAAACATGCATCTCACCTTTAGTAGTGGGCAAAGTATCTGGACTGAAACCAACTGGTCCTTTTAAATATCTATTTCCCAAACATGTTTTTTCAACAGCAGGACCACCTGTTCAGGAACAATTTAAAAGCTAAATTCAAAAGTTAAACGACAACGGACGTTACAAATCTTATCACATTTTACTAAACCACTGAAAATTAAGGAAATTACTAAGATTTGTAGAAAACTGCAAAAGAAAGAGAGTTTTTCCTATAGCTACGAAAATGGAGGAACAAAGCGAAAAGCTATGGCAGTTATTGAAAGTGCCCAACAGTTTCACAGTTCAGCGGGCAGGTACCGGGCTACTGTAGTTTACACTGCGTCACAGTTCCCATAAACAAGATTACTCTCCTTAGAGTTGGACACTAGTCCACAACAGGTAACTGCTTCCCCAAAGGCAGTTATCCATAGTGCCCAACAGTTCCACGGTTCACCAGGCAGACTGGTACACAAGTATATATGTTGTAGTTTTAAATGTTTTTTCGTTTTTTTTTTTGGTCAGGATGATTTCAAACTAGTCTAATTTTCATCAAAGGGGTTGGGGGAGTCTGGAGACCAATCACTTATTAGGCCATTAAATATCCAAAAAAGTGAAATGATTGCTTGCATAGCCAAGTGAAGATGAAAGTGGACTACAAAGTCAGAGATTGGGTGAATCTAGGTGAGTACAAAGTAAAAAAGTGGGGGTTAAAATGGGATCCTGGCTGGGTAGGGTACTGGGTGGACTTTCATATAAAAACGATGAGGATCTTGGTACCTCTTAGGGATTCTTTTCAAAGTTTTCAATGAACAGCGTTAACCCTATCCTTTTTATTTTTGGTGTCCCCTTAGGGGTAGGGTAGGGTTAGGGACAGTCAGGGAGGTGGGTGGTGTGCATGTTATTCTTTTTTTTTTTTCAAGAAACCCCCAAACATGAAGAAATGAATAAATGAAATGAATAAAGTTATTTGTAAAATCTAGTCTGAAGTTAAAACAAAATAACTCGGGTTGAAATCATTCTTACCTAAAATACATTATTTTTAAACTACAACATATACATGTACACCCTTGCATCCAGTCCTCCTTGTATCAAGAGGTGTTGTGACGACAAACTATCTTGACTAAGAACAACACTTAACTCCCTGACCACTTAACATGGACCACTCAGCCCCCAACTCACTCACTATCGGCCACCCGATCACCACCCGTGTTACTTTCAAGAATGTAAAACATCTTTTGTTGTGCTTTTTTTTTCCCACTAGCTCAATTTTTAGCTTCCTTTGCTCAATTAGTATATAATAATGATATGATACAACAAAGAGTACAATTGAACCCTAACTCATACAGCCTTAACGGTTTCAGATTAAACTGAATGACTTAATTTGAAAGGTACATTGTGTAATAATTAAAGATCCTACAAACTTGAACAATATAATTACAACAAACACCGTGAGCACTCACCCAATAGTATCACTTTATATTCCCTATATCCCCCTAAAGGACTAATTATCCTGGTGTCCACCATGAGACAGTGCAAGTGTCAGAATTTATCCTCACGATAAAACTGTTGTAGAGCTGCAACTGTTAAGTACTTTCACCTAGAAATACAACGCAAACAGTGGTATTCTCCATTTATCTACTTGTAAAATTCATCGCTAGTTCCAAAGGAATGGATCCAATGAAAAGACACTACTCAGGTCACACAAATGGGCTGCAAACCTAAATACAAATTATGCATTCTATAATTTTTAATACAAAAAAAACCCCTTCTGTATCATTTTGAAAACAGAATTACACCAACTGATTACATATTTTGATTGCTTGCTTTTAAGCTTGAACAACAAAAATTGAATATCCATAAATTTCACAAGTCTTATTCAGTGATCATGTTCGAACTCACCACTGTAAACACCTGTGCAGATTAGCTGCCTAAATTATATTTACCACTAAGTTTAACTGTTGGGAACAGTGTAACTCCAACAACCCCATTATTATGACCACTTTCAGGCTGTAACAATTTAACCCTGCTTATATTTTGGCTGTCATGAACAAAGTTCAGTCATTTCCTTTTATACATGTAACACATATGCCACAGTGGAACCTGTGTTAAGCGGACCCTATATTAAGTGGACTCCCTCAATTAAGTGGACACCAGCTTGAGTCCCTAAATTTTCTTCCAACATTCACTGTAAAATAAACCTATATTCAGCGGACACCTCTGTTAAGCCGACGTAGAAACCAATTTTATTAAGCCATTTTGTTTCACAAAACCTCCAATAAACGGACACTTCAAAGGCTTTTTATTTCTAAAAGCTCAGCTCACTCCCTTAACTTTGTTCAGCGATGTCATTCTAAACGTAAGCAGATTATTCCAGATCGACGCATTGACTGACTGAACATTGTGCTTTAAGCAGTCTTTGATCTTACATTGTGTACTTACAAAAGAGTTAATAGTTAACTACAGTGTATCATTGCACTAATCTATATTAGAACCTGTTTAGAGCGGACACCCTCTACTAAGTGGACACTAGTGAGTGTCCCATGGGTGTCCACTTAATACAGGTTTCACTCTCAGTAGTTATATAGCAAAGCCATGCTATCTGTTACATAATCAGCTCATGTAATTCTATTCATTCTGTCACCTTTTAGGTATAGTCCTAATGTAGAGTGTTTGTTAATTTTATGGTACAAGCAATGTCAAACTCTTTCATCATTCCTATTGGCAATTAATTTATTGAACACTGCCCCAGTTGTTCGAAGGCTGTACAACACTATCCACAAGATAAATCCCTATCCAGTGGATAGCACGGTTTGTTTTGCTGACACTTATCTGCTGGGGAGTGATTTATCCACTGGATATTCATGAACATTATCGAACATTACCCAGGCCAGATGAACTGGAAAAGTTCAGGGTCACTCTAAGCCATACCTCAAGTAACTCTTATTAGCTTCTTTCAAACTCTCCTACCAAACTTTCAAGCACATGCATTGTACGTCAATGACACACACTGAAGTATGTATCAATTTAAAGCTTAACAGGCTGCTGACCTTAATTCTTTACGCCAAAAACACATGCTGGATCTCCGAATTCCCATTACAGCCACTTCTCCCATTAATGGCTGCATAAATAAATCTGAAGTAAAGAGTAAGGGTGAGCTTACAGCCACAAACAAGCAGAAAATCGAGTGGGAACTCTAAGAAGGCATGAAAAGAGACAATGGGACAATTATTATTCCCAACTGAAGGTAATGGAACATGAAGTGAAGTATTTTGTAAGGTCATTTGAGATATTATTTGATACAAATTGAACACCATAATTATAACAACAGCTAAGGAAGGTGCAAGGTCTGGAATTTCAGGTAACGAGTAGTGCACCGTTCATGCCCCACTGTGTCCCTCTCCCCCCCCCCACCCCCCCCCCAACCTACATGTTGGTTACCATCAACAATTTCCATCTTTTTTTAGTACGGCATGGGTCAAGAGGGAGAAGATAAATTAATTAACACAATCAATTTCAGTCTTTCATGAAATATTTCCCTCATTTTTTTTGGAAACGGTTCGATGTCAAAAATTAAAACTGAAGACTCAGTAACATGTCTGACAGTGTGCATGATAACGTGTATGTATGCCATTAGGTATGGAAATCTGAATTTGACACATAATATAAAAACTAATTATATAAATAGCTCATTAACATTTCCCGAAGGTGTCCACTTTATATAAAGGTTTAACTGTACTCAGTTGCCAAAAACTGAGGAGATATTGAAAATCACAAACTTGATGAGCCGCGTGAATTTTCCAATTATGATTCAAGCCGTGATGAAAAGTTTTGGACAATCAACAGACAAGAGAACTAAGGAGAATATTTCGAACAACGTGTTTCACTATTATTTATACAGTATTGTAAATAAATACTTCAAAGATGAATACAGACACGGTACAATGATAGGAACAGAATAGTCGATAAATAGAAAAAAAAAAAAAACATTACACAAGACTGGCAGTTCAGCAGTCACTTAAATATCGCCTTTGAAATGGAAGAAAAAAAAAGAAAATATTATAACACGGGTGTTCATATTTGGTAACCCATCCAAACAGGAATCCCACCAAACAGGGCTTAACTTTGTTGAGCGGAACTTTGTTGAGCAAACAACATGCAGTGCTGTCCTTGTGGTATTATGACTCTATGTTGAAAACCTTTTGTTTATTTCAAAGATCTCTCAAAAGGTAACAAAGAAAGAAAAAAATCACTTACATTGCCTGCGAAAATAAAGAACGAAAAAAAAAAGAATGAAAATGAGAATCCAATTATGCTTGCTTTGCTGATAAGACAAGAAGCCATACTTTCTTTATAATTGTCTCCAACAAGGATCACGAATAAATTCATGAATGTGTTCAACAGTGTTACATCCCCTTCTGTATTCTCTTACCGTTGCATTTTGTCAGTGGGCTTTAACTTTAACTTATCCCACTGATTAAAACCTCAAGTCAGAGGCATCAAAATTCTCATTGTTTACGGGCGATCCATTTTCCAAGTAGAGTGGCTCATAGCTACTTTGATTGAGATTCAGAAAGGCTCTTAGGTCTTAGTTTTTGAGATTCGGAGGGGGCCTTTGGCCTTAGTTTTTGAGATTCAGAAGGGTTCTTAGGTCTCAGTTTTTAAGATTCAGAGGGGGTCTAACAGGTGTTAGGTTTTGAGATTCCGGGGGGGGTCTTACATCTAAGGTCTTAGATCTTAGGCATTAGGTTTTGAGACACCAGGACAAAAAGTTTGTAACCAAACCCCATCCCCACCCCCCCCCCCCCCCCACGCCAGACAAATTATTTTGTCCTTGCTAGACAAATCATCTACAGGTTATGTGCTGACAGGTTTGTTTGTTAAGCTGTGAAACAAAAAGTTTTGTTCTCAGTGTGGATCAACTCTAATTAAGTTTTTCAGTTTTACCTTCATGTGTTTTTAAAGTAAACAACACATAATACAAGGTAGTTCTAACACTTGAGTAACTTAAGCTTATGTAAATACCAGCACCCAGGGTGATCATGACTGTGCAGGGAAAATAACAAAATTCATCTGCAGCGAGCAGATCTGTGCTACACGAGCTCATCTTACTTTAATAGCTTTTGTTTGATGTTGCTCATTATCTCTCTGGCCTTCAAATAACAGCCTCAACATCTAACTTTATTAAGATTCTGGAATGCAATTTGCTGCTTATGCTATTTATTAACAAGCGTGCGTTATAAATACAAGCTGAGTTAACAAGTATAAATACTTTTAAGACTTCAAGCAATTCTTACCTTGGGAAAGAACGTTGCAGGATATTGACTATCACCATTTATGGCCGAGTTTTGGAAAGAATGGTCCTAGACTACCAAACATTGGTCAGACAAACACGTCACATCGCCTTCGTAGAGCCTTCGCAGCATTTGCTGTGCATGAATGAACAGCATTTCCGCAATCTCTCACTCGCCCCACCAGCACCCACTCCCTCGATTTTTTGCTCTCGCCCCAATTTTCGCGCGACCAGAAGGCTTAAAACGCAAAACGCCTTCAAATGACTGGCGCGAGTCGAAAGCAAAACCGTATTTTTATCTCACCTCGCTATTAGTTGATTTCTTATTAACTGGCCCTGGCTAAATGTTTAACTTCTTCGATTTTTGTATAATTTCTTGAATCTGCGTTTCGTCTCGTCTGTGTATCAAAGCGTTCGAACTTTCAAATAAAAAGGACGGGGTTGCTTATCGTATCTTTTAGGGGTTAAAAAAGCGGTTTTGGTACCTCAATCTTAAGGTGTTCAGCCTCAAAAGGTCCACAGCAGGAGCTTTTGCCGTATCTTTTGGTGTATTAATTCGAAAATCATATAACAAGAGATAATATGTTGTTTTAGAATTGGTACCTCTTAAGTATTCTTATCAAAATTTCAGAAGATCACCCCCACCCTCTTTATATGGGAGTCCCCCCCCCCCCCCCCCCCCGAGGCTTGGATTTCCTTAAGTATAGCCAGGTCTAGAGACAGATTTACAATGATAATTGTTTTGACCAAAAACGCAGCAAAATTATCCTAAGTGTCCATTTAATTGTTGATTTAAATAAATACAGAGGAACCTCCGGTTGCGACTGCCTCTCATAAGCGACCACCTCTCCTCAGTGACCAGCTTTCCAAAATACCAAACATTTCCCAGTCAAATCACTATTTTTGGAACCTCTTGTAAGCGACCACCTCTCGTAAGCGACCGCGACCACTTTTGGAGCTAAAAGTCTGAAATTTTCTTTCGTTTTTGACCTTCCGTAAGCGACTACTTGACAGATAATAGAGCAAAAATTGGATAATAAGGTGTTGTAACATTATTACATTACTGGGAAGTACCTGATTTTTCCTTGAAATTGATTTTTCACATGAATAAAACATTGAAAAATTTAAAGAAAAAAATGCACCTTCACTGTACCCTATCAGTCTTAAAAGAGACAACCTAAATGTCTTACCATATGCTAATGAGGTAACATTTTGACCTAATATGGTCAAAAAAGAAACAATTTTCAAAAGAAGATGGAAGAGGATTATAGTAATAGTGATGCATGAAAAGTGCATTGTGAAGGACAACAAGATCAGTTAATTTAACAATCTCTAATTCCTTAAAAAGAGGCTCAGAGTGTTCATCTGGTTTCAAGAAAGTTATAATATGTATAGCCCTCTTTTGAAGAATTACTAGAGGTTTAAGAGTAGAATTATAAGTATTGCCCCAAGTTGATAAATCACAGGTGAGGAAGGGGTAAATAAGTGAATAATATAATTGATGTAATAATTTATTCCTGTTTACATAATATCTAATTTTAGATAATACTCCAATACCTCTTGAAACTTTCTTGCTCAATTCGTGTAAGTATGGGTTCCAGTTCAAATTGGAATCAAAAATAGGAGATCTGAATCACTGACAGGCATTTCTTCAATATGGTTTACATGAACTGTTCCTTCCTCTCCAGGTTCATTAAGTGCAATTTCAGTTTTCAACATCATTACAAGCAAGTGAAGAGTTACTTGTATTCTGAAGTTCTAATGGTGTATTGTGTTTCTCATCTGAATCACTGACAGGCATTTCTTCAGTATTGTTTACAAGAACTGTTCCTTCCTCTCCAGGTTCATTAAGTGCAATTTCAGTTTTCATCATTACAAGCAAGTGAAGAGTTACTTGTATTCTGAAGTTCTAATGGTGTATTGTGTTTCTCATCTGAATCACTGACAGGCATTTCTTCAGTATAGTTTACATGAACTGTTCCATCCTCTGCAGGTTCATCAAAACTGCAATTAGGCATGTCTTGTTGGTTTATCTCTACTCCAACTTTGCCATTGTCCAAAGATAAAATAATCACTCTTCTAAATGCATTTTCATATGCATGTCTGTAGGCCAGTTTCTTGGCATATCCAAGCAATTCAAGTCTTTTAGTGGGGTCTTTTTCTGTGAACCATAAAATTTACAAGGAGTTTGAAAGTTGAAAAGTCACATAATCTTTATTTCCTGACAAAGTTTTCAAAAGAAATCTACTAGCCTTGGGCTATTGGACACGAATTTCTTTCTCACAATTGCTCTATTGACAGATTATGATACCATTGCTTAAGGATGTTCGCATGAACATTTTCCAGTAAATAGATTTTTTTAATATTCTTACTGCAGTCAGATAATGAGTCACCTGTATCAGAAATGTAAAAAAACATTGGGGGTCAGCAACTTAATTTCAGAGTCAAAGCACGTGACAAATTGACGTGTACACATAATTCAGCATGGTTTACAGATGGTCTACATGGTCTTAAATATCAAAGGTGAGTCAACGGAGGCAAATGATATTAGTCATATTTTGTAAAAGTGGGTCTGTTGCATAAATGATTCCAAATGTTGCCAACATAACTTAATCCTTCAAGAGGTATTTGAAACCACCACACAGATAAATAAAGAACTAAAAAGAACAGAATTCGATGGTGCATTTTGCAAAAAATTCAAACTTTTAATTGATAGATTTTCTTTCTTTTTTTGCTAAGCAGAGAAAATCAGTAGAGGAAGTGATCTATCAAAAGAAAAATAGGGGTCACTGAACGTGCAAGATCACTAAATCCATAGCGATGGCCATCTCCCCTGTTATTGTTCATTTTATTACTTAACACACACTTGATGATGTAGAGCGTGAATTTTCCTATGCAGTAAGGATGCACAGAAACAATTCATGTGAACATCCTCAAGCCACTGTTTGAATTTAAAATATCAGTGTTGACACTTTGACAGCCCATCAATCTGTACTAACCTTGCTCTATCATGTTTTGATCTCCACCATGCCCAGTGCCATTTGAAAGGTGGATAACACTATCCACCAGATGAATCACTATCCAGTGGATAGCGTGGTTTGTTTTGTTAACACTTACCTACTGGATAGCGATTTTAATACCTAGTGGATAGTGCTATCCACCTTTCAAACAACCCCGGCCTGGCCTAAAAATTATGCAACAGTTGATAAAGAACATTATTACCATGAGAACTCTGCCACAAGGGAAAACTAAAACTGACCTTTAAAAATTGGCCTCCTAAAAGTCTCTTTCCACTTATTCTCTCTTTTGCCTTTTTTGCTGCCCTTGCTGAATAAAACTTGACAAAGGCATATAGAGAACTGTAGTTCAGGTCAGAACTATTCACAGTGGACTCTTCAGGAGCTGATGGCAAAAATGATAATTTTCATGTTATTAGATAATCACTCAGTTAATTAATAATCACTTTTTGACTTTACTTTAGTTTATTACATGCAGCCTTGATTAGGTTCCTTCTCATGCATGGTGGGGAAGTAATCAGATTAAAAATGGATCATCCCAAGTTGGCTTGTTAGGACAGTTTAAACCAATTTTACATGTTGATTGTTTACAGTGGTCAGTGCACTTAGCTACACCTACAACCCTGCAAAAAACTGTCGAGATAGTATTGTCAATAATTGCATGTGATACTATGATGTAATCAAACCACACTGTAGCCCCCCCACTCCCCACTACCTTCATTCAATGTTGTTTTGGTCTGAAAACCAAAGGATAAAGTTCTTGTGTTATCCCCGTCCCCACCAAAACCACATGATTACAAACATTACAAGTCAGGGGAGGGGTATAAGCTCCATTTATTTAATGATATTTTGGAGTCTACTCAGTACAAATGGAAAAATGATAATATTTTTTTCAATATAGTTTTTGTCACAGCTAGTTTAGACCAGGGTTGTAGCTGATTCAGCTAAGGCAAAACACTTAAACTGACAGACTGGTAATGAATTCTAGCAGATGCACATCACCTACACCAGGTGATAGGCTTCTGGTTCTAGCAACAATGTTATACTTATTATTCTTTAATGGGTTTATCATTTCCATTACTTAGCAGTTGCTGATAGAGTGAAAACCTCAAAATTGTCTGACATTGAAAGTGGCTCTGAAATGCCTCCTTTAAGTTTCAAGTACTTATGCTGAGCAAGTTGCAGTCAAAATCATGTAATCACCTAAGAAAATTAATAGGCTTACTGTATAGGGCCACTCCATCTACACATTTTACACATAAGAAACTGACGTCAATTTGTTAAAGTATCCAAGTCTTCAGTGTTCACAGTTCTGACGTTAAAAAGAGTTTCTATAATCAGAAAGTTAGAACAAGAAAAATAAGTTACCTTCTGAACTATCCGATGAATCGATCACTTGTACTTCATACACCAATCCAAACTGGGAAAATATTTCAAGCAGTTTCACCTGAATCATTGAAAACGACAATTCTTATTGTTCAGTTGTACATCATTTTTGTCCATATTATATGGCAAAACATCTTATTATACACAAAGAAATCCTTACTTGTACTTCTTTCTCTAGCCGTCTTGAAATGTTGGTGACATACAAATTAACTTCATTCTTATGAGGACGGAAAAACTCGATTACGTCAACTGATGAGTCCGCCATGTTTGTTTTGAACTTCCCGCGCGCTCCCGCGTATCGTCCGATTACTCAGCGGTATTTTAGTAGAAAAATTGACCCGTGGTGTATCAATCATATAGTGGTTTTCTGTGTACCTTAGACTTGCATTGCATTGGGCATCCCTACTGTGTACGATTTTCGCGTCATTAGCGCCTCAAACTCCCTCAAACTAAGCTCGATAACGAAATAAGTGCCCCTTTTCTCTTAAACGAGCACGGTGACCCCCACTTTTTATTTAATAATTTCACTATCCTCAATAACTGAGAAAAAAATTAGCAGAAATCTGTGGCTACTTTTTTGGCAAATGAAATAAATACTATTAAAGATTGCCAGGATGAGACATAATTTAAAATTAAAATAAAAACGTTCGCAGGCTAAAAAGTTTCAAAAAGAACATGAGCTTTCGGCTGTCGATCTACAGCCCGCCACGGATAAAAATGGAATGCAAAAGGATAAAATGTATGCAAAAACAGGCGAGATAAAAATAAGAAGAAGAACAATAGCAAAGTAAAAATGTGTAAATTAGGTGATTATTGTTTCAAAAGAATACTATCCTTTTTACTTTGCTTTTGTTCTTCTTATTATTTTTATCTCGCCCTTTTTGCATATACTTTATCCTTTTGCATTCCATTTTTATCCATCGAAGGCTGTAGATCGACAGCCGAAAGCTAATGTTGTTTTTGAAACTTTTTAGCCAGTGAACGTTTTCATTGTAATTTTTAATCATGAAATAAATACTACAGAGGGAGACAAAACGGGCCCAACAGCGCATGTCCAAATTATGGAGGGCTATGTGTACCTTTCACTACTGTATACAGAGTTGCTCATAGTCAATTGTTCCATGAGTGTATACGTATTAAACACAATATAAGGCCCTATGTCAGGTAAATCCCTAAGGAGACCAAATACATCATGGCGGAGAACTCTCGAAATTGAGATGAGACGGGCCTTACATGACCAGAAATGTGGAAGGCGGCAAAAGATCGAAAAATGCAACTTCGTTTTCAGGGCCCTCTCTCTTCCTCGAGAAAACCCAAGGGACGAAGAGAGAGAACCGTGGGAACAAGGTTAGGAAGGTTGCGAGCTTATGCCTCACAAAGGGTTAAGAGGACGAGTGAGTGATTACCCTGTATAGCATTTATAACTGAGGGCTATAACTGAACCAGACAAGAGTTACTCAGCCACCCATAGACTGCGAGGCTCTTAGTGGGAAAGAAAGTAGGAAAGGAAAAAAGGAAGAAGAGCCTGCCCGCATCACTTAGAGCCCAAGAAACCCCGCTGATGCGAAGCTGAGCAAGTTGTCAGAAATCAGTCAATCAGCGCTGGAACACCAAATATATATGGATTGACACATTCGTTGTCCACGCGATCTGTGTCGCGCTAGAGGATATTGGGGTAGGGAATGGCGATGGCTAATGCAAAATAAAATTTGAAAAGGAAGAAAGCATATGCCAGAAAAATTCAAACGACTATTGCAAGTGTTTTAAAGCGTCACTGAAAATCTTGTCCACAGAAAATGTGTTTCGTGCGGCAAGAAGGGGTTTCGGTATATTATTATTATTATTATTATTATTATTATTATTATTGTTGTTGTTGTTCCCTCAAATGTAGATGCAAACGGTTTTCAAAGGATCCTTGCTAGCAAGTCTTTCAAGAAGTCTGGCTCTAATTTGTGCGACGCTCTTGCAACTCTGACCCGCCGGTTGTGCACAGAATACATTGATCACGCGACTATTGAGCCGATTCTAGTAAGTCGTCTTATCCCACTGGATAAAGGTAACGGTGAAGTCAGACCAATAGGAGTGGGCGAAGTAATTAGAAGAATTATTGGAAAGTGCGTGACAAAGGTGACGAAACAAGACATATTAAAGTCGAGTGGCTCGCTTCCGGTTTGCGCTGGACACAAATCCGGCAGTGAGGCAGCAGTGCACGCAATGAACAGTTTATTCCAGCACAATGAAACCGATGCTGTACTGCTAGTGGATGCGTCAAACGCCTTCAATACACTAAACCGTGCCGCCGCCCTTCATAACATTAGGGCTCTTTGTCCAGCGTTAGCTATATTTGCAATCAATACCTACCGAGCACCAGCACGACTATTTGTAACGGGGGGTAGAGAGCTAATTTCCGCGGAGGGTACTACGCAAGGCGATCCCTTAGCAATGTGCATGTATGCTCTTAGTCTACAGCCGCTCATCTCTCGTCTACAGACGGTGAGTGAAGCCAAACAATGCTGGTTTGCAGATGATGCGACAGGGTGTGGATCACTACAGAACATCAGGATGTGGTGGGATGAGCTGACGATGGCCGGACCGGACTTAGGATATTACCCTAATGCTGGAAAATGCTGGCTTGTTACGAAGCCTGATAAGGAGGAGACCACTAGGAACATCTTTGAAGCAACAGCAATCAACATCACCACAGAAGGACGGAAGCATCTGGGTGCGGCGCTGGGCTCCAGGTCTTATCTTGAGCAGTACGTTAACGGTAAAGTCGAAGAATGGGTGGGGCAGGTGACAAAATTGGCCGAGTTTGCTTTGTCGCAGCCCCAGGCTTGCTACGCAGCATTCACTTTTGGATTAAAACACCCCTGGACGTACTTTATGAGATCTCTGTCTGCTATAGAAGATCTACTCGCTCCTTTGGAGCGCGCAATAGCTGATGCCCTAATACTGTCCATTACAGGTCACAATTGTACAGAAGCTGAACGTGAGCTATTGGCGCTGCCAGTGAGAATGGGAGGTATGGGCCTAATAAATCCGAGCCAAACAGCAGCTTTAGATTATGCAGCATCAGCCAACATCTCTGGTCCACTAGCCCATCAAATAAAATCACAGTCGCATAAGCCACCAGACGAAAGTGAAGTACACGCTGTGCAACGGGAGATGAGCCAAGTGAAGTATCAGTATCTGAAGGAAAAACTTGATGAGGTGAAGGGCTCGATTTCTGGAAAAACTTTGAGAGCTGTCGACCTTGCCACTCAGAAAGGTGCTTCTAGTTGGCTTACTGTTTTGCCAATTAGAGATATGAATTTTAATTTAAACAAGAGTGAGTTCCGAGACGCTGTGAAACTCAGGTACGATTGGGAAGTTCCTGATACTCCCTCTGTTTGTATTTGCGGGGACATATTCAATGTGGATCACGCTATGATATGCAAAAGAGGCGGATTTATCATCCAACGCCATAATGAACTAAGGGATTTGGAGGCGGAACTGCTTAGCATGGTATGCAATGGTGTCGAAACCGAACCAGTTTTGCGAGACATCACAGGAGAAGAGTTGAATAGGGGAGCCAACACCGCCCCTGATGCGCGGCTGGATATAGTTGCTAGGGGATTCTGGGAGAGGCAGAGGTCGGCTTTTTTTGATGTCAGAGTATGCCATCCGAATGCAGACTCCTATAGAGATTTGGATCCAGACCAGATATTCAGGCAGCACGAAACAGAGAAGAAGCGCCAGTATGCCAGCCGTGTGTTAGAAGTAGAGCAAGCTACTTTCACGCCATTAGTTTTTAGCACGACGGGGGGAATGGCAGTGGAATGTAATCGATACCATAGTAGACTTGCTGAGTTAGTTGCTACAAAGAAGGGCGAAAGTTATGCGACTACCATGTCATGGATCAGGGCAAGAGTATCTTTTGCGCTGCTGAGATCAACATTACTTTGTTTAACAGGCTCGCGAGCTCCTAGGAGAGTCCACTTAGAACTGTCGGACATTGATTTAGATATCGAAAAAGGACATGCAAATATTCGTTAAGGCAATTGAGAATGCTATTTCTGGGGATCTCTAGCCGAAGCCACGAACACTGAGCCAGGAAGTGGACCTGCATATAGCTACAGTGTATTTTTAAAGTAGAGTTTTGCCATTTAAATGTGTAGAGTATTTTTTACTATTCTTATTTAAATTTTTTCGACAAATGATAATAGACAAATTTATAAGGGTTGTAAAGAATGAGTGTAATTTGTAATTCGTTTGTAAGTTGGTATTTCCCTGACATATATATTGTCCTAAGAATTTTTACAGTTGTAATTTTTTTTTATAAACCACTAATAAACATTATTATTATTATTACTATTGTTGTTGTTGTTGTTGTCGTTGTTATTATTATTATTATTATTATTATTATTATTATCTAAGTTTAAAACAAGGGAATCAATGAAAAAATATCTTATCTATCACAAAGGGTCCAGCATAAACCGTGAGCAGGTAGTGAAAAGACAGAATACCGTAAATCACAACTGCCGCCACATTTTGGCTGAGCAAAATAGAATTGTCTTTCAGGATATTCAGCGATCATTGCTTGAACACTCCACCACCCCCACCCCCTCTCCCTCGCCACTAAACGCCTGTAACGCAGGCTATCATGATTACGTTCAGACAGGAGCACAGTCATAATTCACTGGTCTAATCAGCCCATTCTATGACCCTGTCTTGAATGTCACCTTAGCCATGGGAAAGCCTATTGGAATAGGGGCGCTTAATTAAAAAAACCGCATTCATCTATGGAGCGCGTATTGGAAGAAGGGTGCTAAATCAAATCATTACGTTAGCCTTATTAGATCGAGCACGCTTACGTTTATATCTTTTTATTCTTTACAAGTTTGTCAACTTTGCGAATTAGTCGCTGTCCAATCATCTCACAGTAAAGATTCTTTCATGAAACCAACAGCCCTCTGGCCGCGTTTAGTTTTGGGCCCAGGCTTCGCCTCGCCTTGTTTCGTCAGGGCTAGATACCAGTCAGGATTGAGCATGGATTGATACGAAGTGCACTCGGTCCCACAAATCTCTTTGAAGACACATTCTGGCCGAGATGAGGAGGTCTGTGGAATTTTAAAAAAAATGACCAAAAGAAAGTTAATGTAATAGGATTGAGTCGGAGCAAGATCAAGACTCAACGAGTATAAAGAAAAACAAAACTAGTATCTTCGAACCCCACCCTTATCAGTGATATTGTTTTTGAGTCTCTACCCGGTTATTCCAAACACTATTGTCCTCTAGACAATTCAATTCAAAACCAGACAGTTCTTACTTACTGTGGTATATAACTCTCCGTTTGCACCCATCGCAATGTACTTTCCTGCCGCTTCTCCTTTTATCATGACCACACCGACCTCGACGAACTCCATTACAAGAAAAACTATTGACAAAGAAACACAAGAAATAGCAGCTGCGGCTGGGCCACAACTGTCAGTGTTTCACTGATTCCTGTTTGTGTATTATGGAGCAACTGGGACCTGTTGCCTAGGTACAGTGTTAGGTGGGTTCTGAATGGGATACTAGTGCTGCAGGTTTCTTTTAACAAAGTTACGACAACGACCACTACGCAACATGGCGGCCATACTCTTGCTAATAGGTCGACCGAAACATGCAGCCTTGGTTTACAGCGTACATCTTTGATATTGGGCATTCAGGTTATGGTCAATTGACGCCTATAAAAACAAGTACTGGTTTTCGATTGGATCGCAGGCTCAAGCTAAGTTAACGTCTTAAAACAGTTGGGCATTGATCTATGGCGGGAAAGTGAAAAACTTAAATTAATCATCGTAGTCAGTAACATAATGTTTGTCTAGCTCGTTTTCTGATTTTCTGATGCCTTCGCGCAAAGAATCGATACACTTTAATATTGTAACTGTATAACAAAGATACTAAAGAACACGATTGCAGTGTAGACAATTGCACACAGGGAACCAAATATTATAACAGGACTAACCAATTTACTTAAGATCGCCTTCCAAGTATTCCATTTTAAAAGAACAGCGCAATGTACGGCGAATGACAAAGAGTGAAAATCATCAACAACGAATTACGATTTTGATGTTCCACCAAATTATTTAAATTAACATTGAAAGCGGAAAACTGGCTGACAATCAATTGGTCAAAAAATTAAGTTCATCACTGTCATTGAGTTTTTCTTTTTCGTGTCTGGCTTCACGTAGACAATGCTATATTTTCAATAACCGTCAGAACTCCTTTTCTTCTAGTTTCAAGACGTAGTACCTGACCTCAGTGAAGTTCACATCAAAAATACATTTTTTTCATTGACACTGGGCCTTTTCGAATGCAAATCTCGATTTCTCGAAACTGAAAACTGCTTAAAGCCTTGTAGATTTAAAGAAGTTATACTCCTAACTGACTATTACGCATTTCCTTTAATGTAATTTTAGAGAACATCGCTCTATATGAAGGCGACATCCCTTCCTCGCTTGATGATTTTCTTTAATCTCCTCACCTGTCCACTTGACAATGTATCAACATCGTAAAGAGAAATTAGAAAATGATCGCTCTCGGAAATAAACGGCTAAAAAATGCTAAGAAAAGGTTTCACTTCAGTTGTGGCTGGGTTACAATTCCTAGGCTCGAATGTAACACGCAGGCATTCTGTAAGTTATACGTAACATTACAATTAGCGAAATACATTTCTCTACTCACTGTGAATATCATTTTCGTCCCGGCTTCCCTGTACGCCGTTCTCGTTTACTCTGAGGTACAAGCCATGACTGCATTTTAAATGCTTCGGTGACGACGTGTAGGGAGTGAAATGAACCATGTCGTTTGTTGTTGTTGTAAGCGGATTTGCGATACACTGAAGATATTTTGAGTGTACTAGTCTAACTTAATTGCACACCTCGATTAATCGTGATTGACGCCTACCAAGTTAAAAGAATTTCGTTTCACCCACCCTTTGCATTTTCTTTTTGTTTGGAACGGCACGTGATTTTATCTTCTACATCGTCTCTTTTGGCCAGCGGTAGCTTATTGAAGAACAATCTCGCATCCTTGTTGATACCAAACTTACACTGAAGTGCTTAGCATTTGAGACGCCGTCTTAGACCTCGACAGTGAGAATTCCCTGGTGCCGAGACGGGATATGCCTTTTGCCTCTGTTTCAAAATGAGCTGCTCTTTGCCTCTGTTTCAAAATGAGGCTCGGCGCAAAAACTATGGCTATAGTCTATGAGCCCTCGACAACAACTCTTTATATGACAACAGGGCACGATCGCACACACGACATTTTGAAAGGGAAATTTTTCCTTAAACGATACCTAAGAAAAAAAATTTCCTGACCGCTCATGAAGTATGATTATGAGCGAAAGTCAACTGGCTGGGCCTCGTCGACAAGGAGCTCATAGAAAACCTAGGGACATTGTCCAATTATTAACGCTTACTGATGGCCTTTGTGTATCATCAAATATTTTCTTATATGTAAGTTATCGGTGGAGGTGGCTACCTTGAGACGTGGGTATTTCCTTTTAGTGTCTCGTTTTACAAACGCAGCCCTATTTTTGAATAAAAGTCGAAGTTTCCTTCCTTTAAGTTTAAGACGACAATTACATGTAAAGGACTTGTCATTGTAATTTCATATTGGGCTTCTTCTACATGCTATGAAAGCCTCGTTTTTGAAAGTGAAAAATGCGTGAGTAATGGGAAAAGGAAGTATATGTTAAATGAGATGATAGGAAAGTAAAAAAATCTACTGTAAATATGAATTTTACAACAACAAAAAATACAAGAACCTTTTCAGCAAATAAGTAAAATCAGGCAGGGTTTGCAAAGTTTCAAATACCGTTGCAAATAACTAAATATATTCTTTACCCCGTTCTCAATAATTGGAAGGTGGAAGTCATTGTTGGAAAGGAAAAACGTTCAGTCTCGTTTCAAAAACGAGGCCAAATTTGTCTCAAAATAAACATGGCACACCTTAATATGGCCCATTATTGACTTAGCGCGATAATGGGTTTTATGCTGAGGCGGGGCCTTATCTTATCTTACGGTACAAGCTGCAGAGGTAGATAGCCGTTAATGGGCTAGACACCACACGCAGAGCAAGCTTTAAATTCGTGTGCTCTGCTAACCCTCTCCCCTTTTTCTGCCAGCGCCGATCGCGATAGCTGTTTAGCCTTAGAAGCGTACTTTACTTTCTTTCGTCGGAATCAGGCAAGTGTACCTTTATAGCCCTTACCTTTACTCTAATTAGTCTGTCCTTCTCCATTTTGGCTATTGTTAACCTTCGTTTCAAGTTGCTGTTAGTGCCCTCTCCTTTTATACATCTATGGCTAAACATCGCGTGTTAATAATAGGGCACTCCTTCGTTCACCGACTTGCGGCGTTTGTGCAGAAGAAGCGGCACTTGCATGCGTATATCACTCTTAGTGATATTGTGGATATTCATTTTCATGGCGTTGGGGGCCGCACAATTGAGAAATTTCGTAAGTTTGACTTTACAGTCGTGCGCCAAATTGCTCCCAAGATCATTATTTTGGAGCTTGGCTCCAATGATCTCGTTAAGGTCGCGCCTGAGACTGTTGGCTCCGAGCTAGAAAAATTAGTTCGAGATTTGCACGATGTATATTCAGTCGAATTTGTTGTAGTAGGGCAGGTACTGCGGCGACGTACGCGGGACTCAGAGGAGTACAATTGTAAAGTGGGCAAGCTTCACCAATATCTTAAGGTAGTGCTCGAGCAGTTGCCTTTTTGTTATTACTGGCGGCACAGAGGTTTCTGGAACTGCAAGCGAGACCTTTATTTACCCGATGGGGTCCATCTAAACAATTTAGGCTACTACAAATTTGTGCGTAGTATTCGAGGGGCTGTTTTGAAGGCTGTAAAGTTAGTGGGTGTGTCCGCCGATTAATTGCCGTTGTCCAAGGCCACGTAGCCATCGTGATCTTTTAAAGGCGGTATTACAAAATATTTAATACATGCATCATGTATACCGATTTCGCAGGCTATATTGGAATTTGTAATTACTTGCACTTGACATTTATGGCGTAATTAGTGTGTTATCACCTGGCGGCTATTGTTACACCACATTAGTGTGCCCAACACACTCAGGCCATTATAGGACAATAGTCCTCTTGAAATGTCTCGGATTGTTTTACAGTATTGCACTTGACATTATGGCGTAATTAGTGTGTTATCACCTGGCGGCTATTGTTTAACTACATTAGTGTGCCCAACACACTCAGGCCATTATAGGACAACTGTCCTTTTGAAATGTCTCGGATTGTTGGTTTTGTTATGTTGCCTGCTTCTATGTGTACTTGACATTCGTTGGCTTTCACCTAAGCCTTTACGAAATGTCTCGGATTTGTTTGTGCCATTTGTTTTCAACATGTTAATCGCCCTTGGCTCATTGGCTGAAGTGTTTCCAGCCTGCTAAGACAAGGGGAGTACACCCACTAGGTTTGAGCTTCACAGCGTCTTAATCTGATCTACGTTTGAGTAATATAATTTCAATTTTTCATAAGCATGCCTCCTAAACGAGCCTCTAAGCGCCAGGCGTCAAAAAGTTCCACACCGGCGGTATCGGCGAAACAGCGCCGTTCAGAGGGTAAGTCTGCGTCTCTGCCTAACAGCACGACGTCCTCACCACAGTTCAGCCTCACCGCACTGAGTGAATTGATCTCAAACGCGATTTCTGGGGCCTTACAGTCGGCCGGCATCGGCACTCTCAACATCTCTCCCGCAGTTGGCGAACAGAGACCTAGTAATCAGTCCACGTCACAGCCCACCGTGGTTGAAGATGCCGCCTCAAAAGAGATTGCAGATCTGACGAACACCGTGGCTGCGGGTAGGCTAACCTTTGCGTCCGAGAAACCGGACGGCACGTTTTCCAGTGTCACTTTTGACCTCGAGTCTCGCGTCTCGGATCGTATCAAGGCAAAGATATGGGCAAACGAATATGTTGATTTCGGGTCTCTCCTCTCCGTATCACCAGACGAGTCCCAATATCGATTATCTGTCGCAAATGACCATGATCACCCTAGTCTTTGCCTTGAGCACGTTAAGCCAAAACGGCGTAGCTTATCCATTGACCAATGGGTGACTGCATTTAATGTGTTTGTAGCTGTTTATACAATTAGGGTACCTAAGGCGACAAGTTCTCTGATGAATATTCTGAGGTGGTCAGGGACATTGCGGCAAAACAAGGTAACTGGCGTTATTACGACGAGCAGTTCCGATTTCTTCGCCAGTCTAAACCTGACCGATACCCATGGGATAACGTAACTTGGGAATTACGGCGCCAGGCCATGCATAGCTCCCTCACCACCTCACGCCCAAACTCGAACTATGATTTTCGTGCAAGGTGGCCCAACCAGCGTCCCTTTCAGTCCTTTCCCAAAGGGGTGTGTTGGAGATTTCATTCAGGTCAGTTCTGCAGGGGCTGCAATTTCAAACACTCCTGCTTCAAATGTGGGGCAGTCCATCCCGCAAGCCAATGCAGCGCTAACAGACCGAACAATAACACAAGCAACGCAGCCTCTAGCATGCCCTCTGGGAGTGACAGTCAGGGAAGAGCATCGGTTGTTGAGCCGCGGGCCAACGCCGGTAAGGCCCGACCGTCTCGCATTTTATCTTAAGGGCTATAATAACGTAATTTCGGACTATCTTATCCAAGGCTTTATTCACGGTTTCTCAATACGATATTGTGGTTCTCCCCTTGCAATCCGATCCCCAAATCTGAAGAGCGCCATGGACAATCCGGCTAGCGTGAATAATAAGTTGTCAAAAGAGCTCGCAGCGGGCAGAATTGTGGGTCCGTATGATACGCCTCCCTTTGAAACTTTTAGGGTATCGCCCCTAGGCATCGTTCCCAAAACGTTACCGGGAGAATTTAGGTTAATTCATCTTTGTCTTACCCGGAGGGGTTATCTGTTAATGATGGTATTCCTAAAGAGTTAGCCACCGTAAGATATGCCACTATCGATGATGCTGTTAGGCTCATTAAAGCAATCGGACAGGGCTGTTTTCTGGCTAAGACAGACATTAAATCATCGTGCAATATATTTGAATCACTCAGCACTGCGTTAGAATGGATCGCTAAATATAGATTGCACGCGTCGTCGGTCATCCATATTTTAAATGACTTCTTATTTATTGGGCATTCGGAGGCCAAATGTCAGGTAGATCTCGATAATTTTCTTTGCGTTTGCCGTCGTATAGGCGTTCCGATAGCCGATGAGAAAACTATGGGCCCCACCAATGCTCTGCAATTCGCAGGGATCACTTTAGATACGGCATTGATGGAGGCTCGTCTTCCAGAGGACAAGCTTGCCAAATGCCGTACCCAGTTGGCGGATTTTTGCTCTCGTAAAAGCGTCACGCTGAAAGAGCTACAATCTTTAATAGGGCTCCTCAATTTTTCCTGCTGTGTTGTGGTTCCCGGGCGTGCTTTTCTGCGCCGTTTGATAGACTTGACTAAAGGTATCCGGAAACCCACACATCACGTCAGATTAACCCAGGAATGTAAACACGATCTCAACGTCTGGGGGGAATTTTTGAGCGTGTACAATGGCAAATCCTTTTTCCTCGGATCGCGATGGGCCACTTCCCAAAACCTCAATTTATTTACGGACGCGGCGGGTTCCTTGGGCTACGCCGCAGTATTTGGCACACATTGGTGTTTTGGAGAGTGGCCCGCCGCTTGGAAACAACTCCATGTTACTGTCTTAGAGTTCTTTCTGGCGCTTGAGATTTGGGGACCGCTTATACGTGACAAATGTATTGTTTTCTTTTCGGATAATCAGGCAGTTGTTGCTATAATCAATAAGCAAACTTCTAAAGATCGTTCAGTTATGGCTTTGCTGAGGCACTTTGTTCTCTGCACACTTAAATACAATATTTTGTTTCATGCTAAGCACATCGCTGGTCGCGTTAACCGCGAGAGCGATACTTTATCTCGCTTACAGGTAGAGAAATTCAGATCACTAGCGCCTTACGCAGACGAACAACCGACGCCGGCTCCGCCGGGCTTACTACCCAACAACTGGCGCATCACTTGAACGACCTTCTGCACTCAGCCATTACTGAGGGTTCGCGTAAGACTTACCAAAGAGCTTGGTCGACATATGTCGAGTTTTCATCTGAATTTTGCGAGTCGCGTGCCTCGCTCCTTCCGGTCTCGGTAAACAATTTAGCATTGTTTATATCATATCTCTCGGCGAGGAAGTTTGCCTCCTCGACAATCTGGACGTATGTCTCCGCGTTAAGTTAAGTTCACAACCTAGCTAATTTTCCTGATCCCACTAAACAGTTTTTAGTGCAGAAGATTTTAGCGGCTCACAGTAAGCTATACTCTTCACCAGCCGTTCGAATTCCAATAACACGTAGCGTGTTGCAACGATTAGTGCTCGCATTAGATCATACCAACTCATCAGCATATCAAAGGCTGTTGTACCAGACCATGTTTTTGGTGGCCTTCTATGGCTTTTTCCGAGCAGGCTAACTCACGGCCAAGGGTGCGATTTTGAAATCTTTAGTACAAATACAAGATCTTCATTTCCAATTTAAAGACAATTGCGTGACCGCCGCGACAATTGTCATCACCGACTTCAAACATAACTCGGGTAGGCGCCCCTTTTCGGTTGTTTTGGACTGCGCAACGGGAACAGAGTTTTGCCCAGTGAATTATTTACAACGTTACTGTTCTATGCGGGGTACCACTCCGGGTGCCTTGTTCTGCTTTTCCGATGGATCCCCAGTTCAAACTAGCCATTTTACGCAACAACTGCGGCAAGCACTAAACTTTTGTGAACTTGATTCATCCAAACACAAATCTCACTCTTTTCGGATCGGCGCCGCATCGTTGGCGGCTGACCAAGGTTTATCGGATGCCCAGATTCGCCACCTTGGCCGTTGGAAATCCGACGCGTTTAAACTGTATATTCGTCAACCTGGAGAGTTGTTTAAGACTTAAGCTCGCCTTTCAGTCAGGGGCTGGGGCATCACAATTATTATTTCTAGTCTTCAGTAAACTACTTCAGCTGTTAGCTGTAGCTAAGATCAATGCTCGCCTTCCAGGCATGGGCTGGGGCGGCAATTTTAGCCTAGTACATCCTATTTTATTTTTCCAGTTAGTTATTTTATTTTATTCCGACAAAGACCGGGCAAGTGCTGGCTTTGTCTACTATTATAAGTGTTCTTACTATTATTACGATTAATCATAACGTGATCCACAATTTAGCTTATCTCCAGAGTTAGTTTGCCTGTCAGACAAGGGCTGGGGCAACAATTTTATATTAGAGTAGTTGTTAATCTAGAGCGCTGGAACGCGCGCTCTTATCGAGCCCGAGAACTAGCCGTTACTCGTTGGGGCTTCAGGGACATGTCAGAGAAGGGCCTGGTGTTCCTGATGCCTTCATATTACATAGTTTCCATTATCTTTATATTTGGTCGTTTCTGCACTATTTCATAGTGCGTGCGTGCGTGCGTGCGTGCCTGCGGCTTGGGTTGGGGCTCGCCACAGGATGTGGCTTGTGGCTGTTTTTTATGGCGCGTTTTCAGGGTCAAAATTAAAAACTAACTTTTCCACCTTTCCTTACCTGCTAAGTAAAATGTCTGTCATTTCCTGTCTTTGAAATTAGACAGTACGCATCTCTTTTGACCTCCGAAACAATACATTCCGCGTTTCCTGAATACTAAAATCATAACATCCGGCATATTTTGACCTTTGAACAAAATTCTCCGCGTTTCCTGACTTCTCTCGAATTTTAAGTCCGGCATGTTCTGACTTTCAATGTAATTAGTTACCAAATGTTGTAATATTTAGTTTAAACATCTCAACGTAACATCCCATACTGACACCTGACAAGCAATTTAGTTCATAATGAAATCTCGCTGCTGAGCCGACATTTTGATTTGCAAAATTTGTAAATGCACGTTTTCTGACTTCTCGATTCTACCAGGCGTCTTTTCCGCGCAAGCCTGGATCCCCTGATGCAAACCTAGTGCCAGGACCCAAGGAGGCCGGGGTTTTCCCGGGGATTTATTAATGGAGTCGACGGCACAAGAGCAATTCTTGAACAGTCTTAGCCATACATCATTCGACCTTGCAAGGAGACTTCAACAGGACACAGTTAGTGAAGATGTGGCTGATTAACCGCGCGGCCATGGGCCGAGCGCGGTTCTAGGTTTACCCGTGGTTTATTATTTTTTTTTGTATTTTTTTTGTCGGTGACCAGACGCAGACCCCCGCTCGGCCAAACTTTGAGTTACGCAACGTGTGATGTTTTTCCGCCAGAAGCTGTTAAAACATAAACACACGAACAATTTTACGGATATTGTTTTCTTTTTTGTGGGTAAAATATATTTTCTTTTCGCTTTATCAAAGCGTTGGATTTAAAGGGAATAATAAATACGCTGAAAAAAGGTATTACGTCAGCCATGGAATGCGCTGACGTTGCAGCTTTCACTTTCGCTACGTGACAAATAAGATCGTGTTTACTTTGCAAGTTTATTTCGGCAGAAGCGACGGTGATTAATTTATTTGTAATTTTGCGAGTATTTCTTGCGGTTTTAGGCAAATGAAGTAAATCCTTTGACTGTTTCATCGCAGCGAGTTCATAGATCGGAAAGAAAATTAAATGTTTGGAAGCCAAGCAAAGAACGTGTCAGAACGTGCAAAGATTACGTCATTGATAGGGAAATAACCACCGTACTAAAGATAGCCGTAGATAACGCAATTCTTGAATTATGTGACTCGTGTGACTTCTTTGCTAACCCTTAACTCAAGGGAAAAAAACAATTAAATTTAATCGTGACTTTAAAGAAAGAAAGCGGTTTGTAATAGTGTTCGTATCTTCATGCCCATACATATCCCGAAGAAACTTCCAGATTAAGACTATTACGTCATCGGAGATGTCACAACGGCTACGACTGATGGTGCGATAATAGAGTTTATGTTGATCAAGTGCTGTGATGTCTACAGTAATCAATGAATCATCAAAGATTGCTTTGGAATATGCACTGCGTTGCGACTGTAGTACTAAGAAAACAGTTAAATTTTAAAAGCGCGGTTATAAGATCTAACAGATCTTCTTGTTATGTTCTGTTCCGATTGGAACAAATTTCTCGCCATTTGGTTCGACTTGCTGACAACATGCAGGTGTTTGATACAGTTCGACCCTCACTCGCCACTGTGACGCGAATGTTGTCGGAGGTAGAGCGGAATTGGTATCATTCCTCCCCAGCAGTAGCAAACCAGCCTAGAACGGTTGGGCGTCCTAGGTTCGAGATTCCACGGGAGCAGCTGCAATATCTTGCCGATTATGAAATCAACTTACCCGACATGTCCAGAGCCCTTGGTGTGAGTGAGAGTACCATAAAAAGACGTATGCGGGAGCACAATATCTCCATTACCGACAGGACGACAACCATTAGTGATGATGACCTTGATAGCATGGTAAGATCCTTTCATAGGGATTTTCCAGATGCGGGATATCGGAGGGTCCAATCGCAGCTAGTGTTGCGCAATATAAATGTGCTCCAGCTGAGAGCCCGAGAATGCATGCAAAGAACGGATCCGGAGGGACTTGCAGTGAGATGGCTATTCCTTACACCAAGAGCTGTGTACTGTGGCACATGGCACATAGACGGGAATCATAAATTGATCAGGTGAACCTTATTCGTAATTGATTATAAATAAAATTTATTCAGATTTATTGCGCCTAGTTTCTAATACAGGTGGTTATTGGTTAGTCTCCTTCCCAGCCGGTTTTTTTTTTCGGGGTGGGGGGTGGGGGGATGTCACGCAACGCTCTCTCCAAAGAAGCGTTGCGTGACACCCAAAAAAACGGCTACGAAGGAGACTAGTTGTTGGTAGTGAGGACAGAATCCATGAAAGGACAGCAAAGTATGGACTCATGTATTTTTAAGTTTCAGATGGAAGATTGTAGTGCATGGTGGAGTTGATGGATACACAAGATTTCCTGTATATCTTAGGGTTGGAACAAAGAATACCGCAGCTACTGTTCTTGGCCTTTTCCAACAAGCAGTGGCAGAATATGGACTCCCCTCAAGGAATTTTTAATAAACCCTTGTTAAAATAAAGTGTACAGTAGCCTCCGACAAAAGCACTTTTCAGTCATCAAAATGCTTCTCAAGACAAATAGATTTTCGAATTTTCCACGGTCTTCATCCCATTGCCCTCCCCCCCCCCCCTCCCCCCGTGCAGGAGCACGTAAGCCATTCCGGCACTCCTCTACACGTGTGGCCTCCTTTATCATGACCCTAGAGTGTGCCGCCTACTTTATGATTTCCTCCCGCTACTTTATTCCAATTTGAAAACCCTGATCACATGTTATGTGTATTATTGTAGGATCCACGCCTACGCGGAAAAGACGCCTGGTAGAATCGAGAAGTCAGAAAACGCGCATTTGCAAATTTTGCTAATCACAATGTCGGCTCAGCGGCGAGATTTCATTATGAACTAAATGGCTTGTCAGGTGCCGGCATGGGATGTTTAGTTGAGATGTTTAAACTAAGTAGTACCGTATTTGGTAACTAATTACATTGAAAGTCAGAACATGCCGGACATAAAATTCGAGAGAAGCCAGGAAACGCGGAGAATTTTGTTCAAAGGTCAAAATATGCCGGATGTTATGATTTTAGTATTCAGGAAACGCGGAATGTATTGTTTCGGAGGTCAAAAGAGATGCGTACTGTCTAATTTCAAAGACAGGAAATGACAGACATTTTACTTAGCAGGTAAGGAAAGGTGGAAAAGTTAGTTTTTAATTTTGACCCTGAAAACGCGCCATAGTTTTTCGCCCCAACTTTATTCACTGAATCAAATATAACGATGTTTAATTGATTAATTTGACACCTTAGCATTTGAATGGTTTGAAATAAACGCCACGCGAGTGGCCAAATTAATCCAAACAAGTGTTTCAGTGATTCAGTGGTTTCTGGCCGCATGCACGACCGCGATTATAACCATTTCATTATAGTCTTTTGTGCGCTGGGTTTATAAATAGGCGTCGCTCTCGGCATAAATATATTTACAGGATTATTGCATTCATGTCTGGATGGAACAAATGTTTTAACTATCGAGTTTAGAGATTGTACTCCTAATTTAATCAATTCAATCCTGTGTTTATCCGCCCTCATTTCCATCCTAATAATATACATGAAAAAATTACTCGATTCTGATTGGCTGAGAGCGGTGCAGTTCAAGTGTAACACCAGTGCAAAAAGTGTAACATCAGTGCAAAAAGTGTAACACCAGTGCAAATTACACATCGTAATTCTATATTATGATTGGCTGAAAGAAAATAGGAAATTTACTAAGCCAATGATGTCACATAAAATGATGACGAAAATTTAGTGCAGAAACTTTGAAAAAAGTTTTCTCGAATGAGAAAAAACGGTCTCAAGAAAGATCTTCCGGCATTTCCTCCACGCAAATTTTTTTTCATGCTTATATTATTAATAAGTAATCATACGGTTTTTCTCGTTCAATTTGGAATTAATTAGCACTTGTGAGTTTTTAAAAAAGCTAAAATTGCACTCGCCGAAGCGGCTCGTGCAATTTCAGCTTTTTGAAAAATTCACTCGTGCAAATTAATTCCAAATTGAACTCGAAATCGTGTGATTACCTATACAAATCTCTAGAAGGAGGCTCTTCAGTCGTTATTGACACACTGGAAAAATTTACATGAAGAGAAGTTATTCTTCGCCGTATTTTTTATGCGTTTAACACTGACGGCAAGTTAATGTTTAAAACAAACCATGGTTAAGTGACGTGTTTGATTTCCCAACAGAAACACCTTTCGAGATAACATCATTACGTTCCATCCAGACTTCTGGCACATTTAAACAATAAAACAATATTTACACCGACAGGCTATAACTATATCATGCATTCAGAAAGAATGCTTTAATTTACTAACACAGAGGTTTTTACCCTAAATTCCCAAGGTAATTCACATTAATTTGCTTTGATTTTGCCTCGCTACGCTTAGTGATTGGTTTAAAAGTCTAACTCGGCCTCACATTCTGAAGCAATCCTAGCTAAGCCTCGCTCGGACATCCTTTCTCAAGTTCGTCTTTGAGTTCAATATTGCTTCAGTCGAATGTCTGTGTCCTTTTTGATTGGTCATAGTGATTACCTTGGTTCTCGTTTTACCACAGTCAGTTAAAAACCTCTCTATGGGTTGAATATTAAAATATATTGGATAAGTCATTTCTAAACGTTGTATCACATGTAATTTAATTAGTATTGCACTAAGATGGCATAGAGCCTCAGTGTAGCGTGATAGCGCGCAAGTCATTAGTACAGTTTGAAAATTGTATTTAGATTGAAAATTGATTGGTTTCTGCTGGAATCTCTTAGAGAACTAATAACTTCGTGGGATGCAAATTTAAGCAGGGAAGAGATTTGGTGGGATAAGAGTCAGTTTCATCCTCAACTTGAATTTCGTTTAAGTTAATTTGTTGCTATTTGAAATCTATTTCTGCATCATGAACAAATTAATCAACAATAATTCCAACGCTTTTCTTTTGACTCCTGGTGCCTTTTGTCGCACGGAAAACTTGACAAAAGCACTATCATGGTACTGGCCCTTTGAATAACTCTAGCGCTACGGTAAATATAATTGAACATACATGTATATCTAAGCGAATTCGCAAAAACATGCCCGTTAGGTTTTCGAGTTTTCAGTGTTAAAGAAGGTTGATGTTGGCTGTTTTTCTGGGTATTTTACTCAGTTGTTTGACCTTGTTTGAGGCTTCTGTGTTGACATGGCACCCTGCTGGAGTGGTCCATGCCACGTGCGTGCGTGATTGGCCAATCTCCTAGCCAGAGGGGTGGTCACAGGACTTCTGGCCGCTGGGACTGTCTTTGAGTCAATGCGGGCATGTTTTTGCGAATTCGGTTAGATATGTATAACTTAGTTGTACTAATCCCGCTAAACATTCCATTATTGTGAATAACGAGGTGAATGATAATTACTGTTATAATAATAAAGTGTCCTTATTCATAGTGTTAAATAGACGTTAAAACTTACAAGGTACTTATAGAGTTAAAAACTGTCCCAATAATAACAATTTTTAACTATAATCCAACTTGTAAGCAAGGCAATTTTGGGCATTTTGTAGTTTCTGCCGGAAATTGTCTCGTATCCACTACATTTAAACTGTAAGGCAAATGAGGAAAGTTAATAAGGAGTATTGATATTCATTACTAACATATGCAGAATCAAATAACAAAGGTACTGGACGTATATCTATAAGTGATAATTGTATGATTAAATACCTTACACGATGTTAGCACTACAGCTTAAATATATTTACAAAATTAAAGTAAGGAATTTGATCATTCCCTTAAAGATGCCTGTCTGTGGAAATAACTTCGTTGCCTGGAGTCTATCACAGTGGAGTTAACTAAGGAATATGAAGACTAAGATTGCGAAATAATGTCCTAATGACGTAAGGCAAAATCCTTGAAGAATTAAACAAAGCTTAATGTCAATCGATATGATAAAAACTGAAATTTTCATATCAATCTGATCAGAAAAGTTGAAACACCAAAACGAATTTTGAGACAGATGTTGGCCTAAAAGAAAGAGGAGACATACAAACTGAATTGTTTCTTGGTTAGATTACCAAAGGAAGAGTTTTTCTGATAGATTGAGGAAACAGGCAAAATGTCTGGAAGTGATTTCTTTTGTTGGCCTCTTAACATCTACATTATGTACACACAATTTACCAGCTCAACATGCTGCAACAGAAATCAGCAGCCTTGGAACTTTCAGAGAAGAGATAATTTCTTTTGTAAAATCCGCCATACTGTACCTAGAGAGTTCTACCACCGTCATTCCATATCAGCCGGCATTTTCAGCCGTGCAAGGAATTCGTAATTCTCTCCTCTCTATCCGTCTTGTACGTGCAAGCGCCGGACGCTATCGCATTCATTGGTACTACGGCGGCTAAAACCGCGAGCCAAAACCTTGGCTTTCACAATTCAACGTCACCTGCTTCCTTTCATAAATCCGACAAAACCTTAGTGGTTTGTGTCTTTGAAATGGCCGCTAGTGTGGCTTAAATGCAGGCGTTTAGTGTATGTTTGTAAAACTACCTGAAGACATCTACTACTAGTTTAGTGTTTAATTTTGATTTTAAAAAAATGTAAACCAAATTTTAAAAAAAAAGAAGAAGTTGTAATTTAAAAAAAAAAAAAGTTGTAAAACTTCTCGGTCTGCTTATACTACAGAAACTAGGCTTGCTACTAAGTTAAATTTACGAGAAATTACTATTTTATACAATTGCAAATTGCTTGTATAATGTCTGGGATGTCAGCAAATTTTTAAGTTTGACTGTTGTCTGGGCAATAGCCAAACATGTTTACTAAAGAACTATTGCCATTCCCTACAGGCGATTACACTAGATACATTTTTTGAGAAACCAAATCGAACAAAAACACAAATAAACAAACATACAACACAATAGTTAACCTACACGAGCTAAAAAGGTGTATATTGTATATTGTATACTGCTTATAATTTCCATCAAAACTGGTTAAAAAGTGTTCAATAACTTTTAAACAAGTTAAGCTAAACCGATAGGAAGAGCAGTTTTTAAGATAAGACAAAGTAATGGTTGTTCCTTGCAATGAAGAAAAATTGTTACTCTGGTTTTCACATCAAATCTCTTTTTAAAGTCTCTTGTCTTGAGGAATAGAAGTTATGAAAGTTTTAAATAACCCTCACTTTTCACAAATTATATACACGACTGAATATTGAAAAAATTATCAGATTTTAAGCTTTTGTAATCACACTCTATTTCCTGCTCTGTAAACGAGAGCAAATGGATTGCTCAAATCACCCAAAAGAATAGAACTGCTTTGATTCAACATCTTTACTGCAGGGCCAAACAAAGTTCTCAGAAGCTCTCTTAGAAGACAAACTGTACAAAGTTATAACAAATCAACTTGAGCAACTAATTTCTTTAAAGCCTTTACTTTCGTTAAGAGAATGCGAGTTACTTTGCTAATGCTATTCGCATTGATATTATTGCTATTCATCTACTAGCTCACTGTACAGCGTTACAGTGTCTTGCCTAAAAAAAAAAAAGCCGTCTTATGTCACGCCGTCAAGTCTTCTCCCGAGAAACGCCTGAAACTCGATGTGCATTTTGTTTGTTTATAGTGGTCAGGTTGTTCGTAATCCAGGTTTAAGAGTTGATGGAGGCTTAAAGTTTTCTTTCGTGGGTAAAGTATTTTCTTTGCTTATTTTTAGAGGTCTTAGAGCTTGTAAGCCGTCGTCAAGAGTAACACTAATTTTGGCCTAGCTTGGTCATGCTTTGAACAACCAGGCCATGGTTAAGTTTTACTGTAGGTAATCATGTCGGAAAGTAATATCCCGCTTGGCACTAAAAGAGACAATGATCTAAGTCTCTTGCCACTACTATTCAACTGAAGCTAACTGAAACATACATATGCTATGACCGGATTAGTCAGTACTGCAATATCGGGCAGGACAATGCCACGGGTGAAATAACTTGTAAATATAATAGGAGCCGCCATTCTTTAATTGAATGGGGAAGAATATGTCACAACAAGCAGCCTTATTAATGCAGACGTCTCTTGTGACTTTACCCTCAGCTACTGTAGGATGACCACCACTCAACCAGATAGGATAGAGTGCATCACAACGGTCCATCGGTGGACATGTGGTCACCATTTTTGTGCCTGCAGCTCCTTGGAAGCGATACCAGCCATTGAGTGTGTAGTCACATTTGTCGTTTACGTTTACGTAGTCATATTTTCTTTCTGCATCTGTCAGATTTTGGTAATTTTGCCAGTGACATACATCAACTAAAGGAAATACACAAATGTGTAAATAAATATGTGATAAACACAGAAGACATTTGACATATGTCGTCTTGTGTTGCGTAGTCATATCTTCTTTCCGCGTCTGTCAGATTTTAGTAGTTCTTACATATGTCAACTAAAAAAAACAAACAAAGGAATACGTAAATAACTCTCCCCTGATCCGTAGATACCTCTGTCGTGCTGTGTCGTTGGGAGTTACTTGTAGTTTGAATACAGTCACTTCATATATTTTGTTCAATTTTACATCACTTTATTACATCCGGTCATGCACAAACATTTCTATATGATTTGTCTTCGTTTCCATTTTTCCTGGGAACAAGGTTGTTAAAAGATCTCGCCACCGAAATATAGCTTCTACAATAGGTATTAATTACCAACTTTTTGTCTGTTTATACGAGAAAATCTTCATATTTACATTTGAAATTTCCAGTTCAAATGTTGTTGGGTAACCTGTAGGTAAGCCATAGCTGAAAAAATTTCTCCTTCAGGCGATGATATTTATCGGTTCTAAGTGCAAGAACATCGCAATAGCGCCAGTGTTTCTCCACTAAGGTATGTTTACTCTCTGGCATTGGATAAACCGCTGGAGGAATACCATGTGGGATACTTTGATCAATTATGTGGTGGAATCTAACTTCATATGGGTTATTTCTTATTTTTTCCCTGATACATGCCTACTTGTTAAATAAGATTCTTAAATGTGGCAAACCGTCCTTACATAACGACAAATAAAGTTTTTACTGTAGCTAATTAAAACAGAATAGAAGATATCCATACTAATGATAAAACTGTGTTGCACCTTCACAAATAGCACCGTTCTTTACAAATCCATCTTTGCACCGGCAGTTGTACGATCCATCCGTATTTTTGCACTCAGCGTTGGCAACAACAACACACGGGTCGACCTGTGCTGCGCACTCGTCGATGTCTAAAAACAAAGGGATCTAAGTGTTATTATTTCAATGTCACAATGGATGGTTAAGTGTCCCATTACGACCATAAAAGGGCATTCTGGTGGAAATAAACTACTTTACACATTAAAAAGGCGAAAAAAAGTATCAGAAAAATCTCAAGAGAACCTTGTTACGAAGGAAAATAAGTAGAATTGGCGCCTTAAATCCACTCCAAAGTTTTTACATTTTTTAAGTGATTACACGGCATATAGTAACACCTATAGCAGATACATTTTATTAGAGTAATCGTGTGGCTGGCTAACGGGAAACTTTCAGTGATATCAACCACACAGTACTGCCATCTGCCCATCGATTGTAGGCGTTTCATCCCTGCTACTTGCATGTGGTATTACCTGCTGTTATCTACAGCGATTATCTCAATCACAGTGTTCTAGTAAAGTCTAGTGCGCAGCTGCAGTTGAATTCGTTCACTCGTCTAAGTAACTAACTCTTCTCATCATTTCGCCTCCACCTGCCCACTAAAGGTGTAAACTCGGCCCTGAATCGAAGCCATACCCATGCGGTCAATTCCCCATCTATCCCCCTTCACCAGATTGGAGGTTATGACCATGGAACTACACGCCCTAGTGTGTTTAGCATGTGTAACTTTGGGTTGTGTGTCCGCTCACAAGCAAACGTTTACAAGGAAATATGCTGTAAAGAAGGAATTAAAACATTTCTGCTAGAAGAGTAAATAAGATGAAAGTTTCACAGCAACTGGTAAAAAAGGTTTATCTTTTGGTTTCCTCGTGGCAATAATAGTCAAAGACGACTTTCTTTTTGTTTTTCCCTTTTTTCCCTTTGCTGTTTTATTATTTACACGAAGGATAAGGTTGGTGAGGTTATCTGTTTCGATTACCTGTTTCACATTGCATTCCATTAAATCCTGGTGCACAGCTGCAGTTGAATCCGTTCACTCGGTCTGTGCACGTCCCGTTGTTCTTACAGGATTGACTTGTACAGTCATCGATATCTGTTTTAAAGGGATAAGGTAGAAAGTTAATAACGGTCATACCGTAAAATACCATGTTAAAGCCTCCCCGGATATAAACCCTTCTATTTGCTAACAGAGATATTATTCCAGATATTAGCGCTCCCCCCCCCCCTCCCCCAAAACCGGATACGAACCCATCTAATGTATAAATCAGATAACGTTGTGTTCCTTTCCAGTTGTTCCAGTCACACTAGTGTTTTATAGATGTTTTTAAAACATATTCTCCGTTTATTGTCACGCACAATAAATGTATTAAAAATCTAATAGTTCTAAATGCATTGGTATGTTAGCTTTAATTAGTTGCTCAGTTACGTTTTATATCGTCGTTCCGAAACATTATTTTTATTCCACTTATATTCCCGCCCTCGGATATAAGCACCCTCTCGTCTTTAAGCCCACACAAAACCCCTTATGACGTTATATGATCCCAGGGCTTTAACTTGGGATTGTACCGTATACAATAGAACCCACAACAACAATATCTGCAAAATAACCAAAAATGCATAAGATTGTTTAACGGCCCAAATTTCGCTCCTTAGAGACTTGGATAGGTCAATTGGACAGAAATATGGAGAGAAAAGAAAGTTGTCGGAAAAAAGTGTGCTTTTCTTTAACCAAATATGCATAAGCAAAAATATATGTTTCTCCTCTCTTCAACCAGTTTAAAAATCGAAGGAAAATGAATTTTGGATATAGTTACCTGTTTCACATTGTGTGCCATTAAATCCTGGTGCACAGCTGCAGTTGAATCCGTTAACTCGGTCTGTACAGGTCCCGTTGTTCTTACAGGGATGACTTGCACAGTCATCGATATCTGTTTTAGAAGATAAGATTGAAAGGAGTAAAATGCAATTGCTTATGTTGTTACACTTGACGGAGCCCGACTCGGAGCAAATAGGCAAAAGAGATCACTAACTAACTAACTTTCAGAGAGTTTTTTGCTTTTTATAAAGAAAAACAAAATATCTTTATCAGATATCCATCACTATCATAATCCAGTCCGGGAATGGCAACGGATCTGCTCCTTGAAATACATCTGTTCCACAGACAACTTCTTGCTGGGTGGGAATCTTCTGGTTCTGACCACCCGCTGTCAGTTGCACGGGGAAGATGGAGCCTGTTTGCCTGTTAATTATTAGTCTAGAGAAGATAGCAGATCTGAAACCTATCATTTTAACTCTCAGCTTCATGAGCTATATGAACGCTCTCGTTGTTTTAACTCTAAACAAATAGTTTTGCTCGGATGGAATCCGATTGGGTTTTAAAGCTGGCCTTGTTCTTTATATTTATGGTTCTCGGCTTCTTGACCTTCATAAATGCTATTGCTGTTTTAACTCCAAACAAAGAGTTTTGCTCGCATGGAGCCTGGTTGGGTTTTAAAGCTGGGCTTCTTCTTTATGAAGAGCATCTCATAAATTAAACAGTCTATGTCCATGTCTTGAACGTTCTTTTCGCTATGGAGACGCTTATTGGAAGGGTTTATTAAAACACGCTCCTGGTTATTACATTAATAGAAAGGTAACATAACCTAAATATAAAAGTTCGTAAAAATTTGATTTAGCGCCAAAGTTGCACTTTTCGCAAATATGCCTTGTTTTGTAAAATACAGAGTCTCTAATCACAGACTCACAGAAACAGCCTGGAGGTTTAGGCATTTTATAGCGCGTAGATGAGTCTTATTGCAAGAAGTTTGTAAATAATAAATCAAGGTAAAACCCCGAACGTATAGTGACCTAGTTTAGACATGTCACAACGAGCCAGGACTGCCTCGCCAGGTTTAGTTGAATGGAACCAGTAATTACCGCTGACTGCATCTTCTCCTTCACTCGCCCTGATTTCGGCGCACGACTCAGCTGGCAACTCGGGAATGGATCCGAGGGGAACTAAAAATAGAAAAGTCAAAAACATTGTTTTTTTTAGCGCTTTCTTGTCATTACTAAACACCACTTTTGTTAAGCACTCTTCACGAAAAACTGCGGGCTTTGTTTGTAGTCCTCGGGATGCAATGAGATTCTGGGCACGCTCGTATAAGATACGAGTACTATCCTTAAAAAAAAAGATGAGATGAACATTCAAAGAAGAACAATACCTCTTTCCCTGAATCGTTTAATATAGAACCGATCGCAGTCCGGAACAAAATCTTCGGGTCTGGCTTCTTTGGTGCGGTTGTTCAACTCACATATGCCTTGGCTGATGACGTAGTTAAAGCTTTGACATCTGACGTCATCATCACACTTGTTTAAACAATTAAGCCCAATTCCGGTCTTCTCCTCGATGAAGGTATGTCCTTTCAACATCATGCCACGGATGGAATATTTGCTTTGAATTATACACTGCTGAGCGTCCAGTTTATAAAACATCTGAGACATCAGAAGCACCGTGATGGCCATACTTATGCCAGCTTCTGAAACTGTCATATGGAGAGAAAAATATCGAGTCTTGCATAATATGTCTCTTTAAACCATACGTTTCTGTTGTAACTTGAAAGAGTACGAACATTTTCATCCCAGTTTAGTTTGTGTTAACAATGTTAATTTTCTTGCATTATACCCGCATTTAGAGAGATCAATAAAGCTATTGTTACTGTTGTTGATGGTAACGATGATCTTCACAATTACATGTCACCATATTTCTCCTGTCAAGTCATTTTTTTACCTCCCCAAAATATATGGTAATCGATGACAATCAATGACAATTAATGAGAATCAATGACAATTAATGACAATCGATGACAATCGATGGCAATTAAAAAACACAAATTTTTTGGCCATCGATTGGTCATCGATTTCCGATATCAATCGATTAACTGTTATCGATTGATATCGATTGCCATCGATTGTTATCGATTATCGGTTTCATCGATTGATCACGCCGGGAAAGAGAAATCGCTTTGTAGTGATTATCCCGAAAACGTCGGTCAAAACCGAATGACGGGAATTCGAAGTTACAACAAAGTGTAAATTTCTTGACTCAAGCGAAACACATGCGCTGCGCCGACAACATGAACCAAAAAAGTACAATTGTTCTGGTCAACGAACGAATATACGGTCGTGCTCCTCCCGTATGCCCATATTCGATAAGAATTTTCCAGGTCCACGTCATGTACACGCCATGAATACTCTAGAATTCTATAGCTTTGGCGTCAAGATCACGTATTCGAGGATAAACGTATACACGCGCAGATCGCACATACTTTGAATTCATAGTCTAAATTTTGTTTCCAGGAGAATGCTATGCACCCGAACTGTTACCTTCTTTTATAAAGTTCTTTTTGCAAAGGGTTCGCCATCATACCCAAGGAGTACGACAGATGTGTGGTATATTTTAACGAAAATCCTCGAACGATTTTGAACGGAGCGTATTCCACCATATTCGACACGAATATTCCAGGTGTACGTCACGTGTTGTGTGCGGCTTGAATACTCTAGGATTCTATTGCGTCACAATCACATATTCGAGTCTAGAATACTCTAGAATATTTTGGCTTTCACGCAGTGCAAGCGAGCATCTCGATCTCTTATAGCTGAGTGTCAATGAGCCAAATTCCTATGAATGGCAGCGACACAACACGCCACCTGTTATTACACAGTGTTGCTTGTAACCAATCTTGAAATAAATTTAGGGAGCGGCTGGTGAGGGAATCATTGAAATTTACTTCGTTAAGTGAAAAAGAGAGGTGAAAAACTCAGGCTGCGTCCACACTACAGTGGAGAAATTTGAAAACACGGCTATCTTTCTACGGTTAGGCCTGCCGTCTCCTCTAATCCGTTACGAAAACGCTCTTCGAACAGGAGGAATTTGAAAACACGGCTTTCTTTCTATGCTTAGACCTACCGTCTCCTCTAACCCGTTATGAAAACGCTCTTCAAACAGGAGGAATTTGAAAACGGCGGCTTGCGTTTTAGTGTGCGTGGACGGGAAACATTTTGAAAACAGAGCTTTTCGAAAACGATGACATCGCGATAATTAAACCATTTACCTGCCAGAGTTTTCCTCAAACACAAGCCAAAATAACCGGTGACCAAATTTTTTCCTTGTAGCGTGCAAGAAAAACATTTACTACGTTTTTATATATGGTCTGTTGTATTATGTAATAACCTGTAACGCTAGCGTTTTTTCTGGAAAAGAGCTGGTTAAATTTATTTACGCATCAACCTAACTTTTTGTTTGCTTTCTTCAACTTACTGAATCCAAGATAACGCTCGCTTAGACAAAAAGAAGACAAAAAAGTTCAACAAATACACAAAACGAACGAAAACAAATGAAACGCTCGAGTTCGCTCGCTCAAGAGAAAACCGCATACTGGCCTTTAAACCGCAACATACTTAAACAACAAAGATGTTTTCCGCATAATTTGACTAATTGAGGGGTTTCAATGATGATATACGGTAATTTCATACTGTGAGGAAAATGGGGTATTTTAAATCCACCTGTTACTGGTAATAACTTCCTTTATTGATTCTCGAGTGCTTTGGAGCACGAAAGAAGTCGTTTTTAGTTTTAGGCTACAGAATTCAAAGGATAATTATCTTAATTACAGAAGACTGACCGAAGAAAACTGTGGCACAACGCATGGGCATAAAGTTCCTATTTTTGTTTATGATTAAATTCAGATAATATATTTTTTAAGAACAGCATTACGTATAGTAGGATATGTTTGTTAGACTGTAACAAGAAAGCCCGCATTTCGCTTATTTGCCGTTTGAACTCCAAATTTCCGTGCCCTTCGAAGATTTTTGAAAGATCTCTCCTCAAAGATCACCTTGCCGATTTTAGTAACGAAAAATGCAGCATCATTCTTTTTTAGGCGATATAACACAAACTAGACATGCATTTTACAGACCTCTTTTCCCATCTAGTAAGAAAATAGCTGGTTTTGATATTCTAGCTACCTCTTCGTCTTTATTTATGTGCTGACTGACTGAGAATTATTTTTAAGAATGTAGTGATGCTATAAGATAAATGCAAGTAGCAATTTCTCGTACCAACTCTTGTAAAGAATTATGCGTCGGCAATCGTGTCAAAAGGCGCTGTTACAGTTGGTTATTAACATGCTTTGCATTGCTGTCACGAAAACGTGCGAGACATGTCCAATTCAGGGAGAGTTACAGTAGACGACGCTTCGTGCAAATTGCCTCGTAGATGCGCAATAAAATTGTGAGACAAATTACTAATAAATTCCGGTAAATTTATTCAAATGTTATTTGTGGAAAACTTAGCGATGATGCATCAAGAACTTGAAATCTCCTTGAAAATAGTTTTCTTTATCTTACAGTATTTTGACATTACAACTATCGGCTTTAAAATACCAAAGAGTGCTAAATAAACAAAGCTTCCACGAAGGACAAAGAAGACAAAAATGACTGAACTGCAACTTTTAGAAGATTAGCTTCGCAAATTATCACAAAAGACTGTGATCTGGATGATAGTCTCTTAATTATCACCATCATTATCATCATTATCGAGAAAACTATTGAACCAAATAAGTTCATTTATATTTTTGCATGAGTCTTATCTTTTAAACTTCTCGCGTATCGTCAATTAAGGACCGAAATTGCTTTCGCAAAAGAGACAGACAGGAGATAAAAATGTTACCAAAAAAAACGCATTTTTCTCCGTTTTTGTGAGTGATTAATGAAATATCATGTCAGTTTTACCTGAGAAATTTTATCATAACAATTTTGCTTGATCTTGGCGAGTTCCAGCTGAATGAAAATATTGACGGTGTTCAGACAAACTCAGACAAACTCGGATTCTTGGTCAAATTGGAGTTTTAAAATGTCGGTATTCATAAAGATAGCAAAATAGGAGTACGCGGAAAAAAACATGACCGAGAAGAAGAGGTTGAAGAGAAGAACCAACAACAAACTCAACCCACTTATGAGGCAGAGTTTGGGATGCCAGTCCAGGCAAGTGGATGTTAGGATACACAAAGTAGGATAGTATAAAACGCGATTGAAAGGCTATCAATGAAAATGTAAGGACATTTTGGAACTCACCCTGAGCTTGCGTTTGACGGAGCGTTATTGAAATCGATGACGCAAAAATGAGGAGCGCAGAAACATTCATTTTTCACCGCAACGAACGTCTTCAGTTCTGAAGTCCTATGGAAAGAATTGAGCTAGCACCAGCTGGCGATGTGAAGTCGACAGATAACCAGCTCTTTACAAGTCAACACTGTAATAAGGGATGGCGTGTTTTGTCTCTGTCATTCAGAGCTATTTCTGCTCATGTCAGTTTGGCTCCTCCTGCTCCTACTAGAACTTTCCGTTTAAATTACGCACTTATTATTTGAACAAAATATTTCTATCTGCGGGTTTCTCAACTAAACTTATAAGAAGGAATTCCTTCTTGCGCTTGTTTATGAGTGTTTAGTTCAATGAAAGATGCGTTCCAAACTCATGTTTTTAACAATCACTCAGTTAAAAACCTGGAATTTCGACGGCATTTTCCGTGTTCCCTATCTTTATTTTGGTTCTTTATTATGAATTAAACATTGATTTCGTTGTTTTCATCTTATTAATTTTTTTTTCTTCAGATTTGTTCGAGATAGAGTTGGCCTAAATGTTGAAAGCATATCTATAACAGGACGTCATTGCGACTTCGACTGTTAGCTTAACTATATTCCTCGGCTTTGTTGACGTTTTGGCAAAAGGTAGGATGTTAAACAATTTATTTTACAGCCCTGCAAGCATGTGGTTGCCTTAAGTTAAAAGTTAGTTAATTAATTAAACGCCATTCAAACAAATGAATTTAAATTTATGCTTTTCCTTTTGCAAACAAATTGACATATTGTCTGCTTCTCATTTTGCCACACTCCTAAATTGGAAAAAAAAACATATATTTTCAGGCGCCAAGTTACGCTTGCGATGTAAATATGGCAAACTATTTTATTCCGAAGACCTTTTATTTTGTATTTCGATAAAGCAACAACTCATGTCTATTGTCTTCTCCACCTTTGTTTTTGTTCTTTACTGAAAATATAAATATAAATTTCGTTGTTTTTCTGTTAAAAATATATTGTTTTTTAGCTCAAAGTGGCTCAAGATTAATTAACCTGAATATTGAATAAATATATGTTAGGGCGTTATTGCAGCCACGAGCTAAGCCTATATTTAAATTAATAATAATAATAATAATAATAATGATGATGATGATAATATTAATATATTATTATTATTATTTATTTATTTATTTATTTATTTATTTATTTTTAAAGGGAGTGATATCAAACATTATATTCTGCAGGCCTCCATGCACATGAAAACTTTGTATTTTGGAAAACTGGTCGCTTACGAGAGGTGGTCGCAACCGGAGGTTCGACTATATACTACATGTTATTATGTCACTCTTGGTCTAGAGGCAAGCCAACAAAGGACGATCACATGTATAATTTCCAAGTTAAAAGTTTAACACTTGGTAACCACGCACTGAATGATAATTTCATTTCAGGTCGGTGCGGAGTGGAAGACGGTAAGCAAACATCACTGACATGCGCAGAACATTGACGGAAGTCATTTGTTGTTTCCGGTAGCCGCTGCAATCTGTCACGACCGTCCTTGCTAAAGGTCTGTCTCCTCGACAAGGCTTGTATGTATACCGAACAATAAGGGACCATTCAATATTTATGCCCTAGGTGAAGGGGGAGGGGGGGCTGGAAAATAAGAGGGGGAATGATCAAAAAATTAGAAAATGAAGAGGGGGTCACTAAAATGAATAAGGATAGGAGTGGACGGGGGGGGGTTATGCATTTCTTTTAGCCATATAGAGCATACCGGTGAACACTTCCAAACAGTCCACTTACATGGGTCAACTAATACAAAAGAAAGTCACGACTGTGAGAGAACGACCTCACAATATTGCGCCCAGATCGGGTTTGGCCAGAGACCTGTGCTACAACAGGTACTCTGTAACTGTTGCTTTCCTTTTGAATCACTCTCGCTTTCCGATTAATCAGAGCTACAAAGATGCGAAATAACGATATCATCTCCGCTGTCAATTTCCGCATCAGAACTGCTGTCCATATCATTGTCACTGTTATCATCTTGCAGTACTTCGTGCCGCTGAAGAGAGACTTGGGTATCAAGTACCTCACCCATTCTGATCAAGGCATGTGCAGTGACTCGTTGCACCTTATCATTTTTCTTGCCCTTTAATTGAAGGTTGAAATGACTGACGGATACTTGTCAAGCTCTTGATTGCTTAATTGCCCAATTTTACCAGTGCGACAAGGAGTGTTCCAATCATAGTCCTCGAAGCATTTCTGTTGTTTCTGCTTGCGTTTCCTGTTGTTTCTGCTTGCATTTCTCACGTTATGTATCTGTTTAAGTTTCCATCCGGTCTTGCGGGTTCTTTAGCATTATTTTCTTTTGACATACTTTTCATAATACAATTCTTTGCTATTTCATTCAAAGTATTTTTGGACTGAACGATTTGCATGGCAGAAATTGAATGGCAATGTGAGGCCTGTTCTCATTATATATTTCTTTCATTATCTATATTTATGTTTCTTTATATTTTATTTCTTCCATGCCGGCTGCCTTGGAATTCATCACCAAAATTGTCAACTGGAACAGAGAGTAACTGCGAAGGCTAATTCAAGAACTTGTATAAAGACCTAAAGAATGAAAAGGCCAAGTATTTCAACAAAATACTCCCAAGCATGTACAAACATGCACAGCCCTATTTGCTAGGTAACTTGCTAAAGTACCTTTACAAGGAAAGGAAAAAAAAGATTTCAAATCAAAAAAATATCTCAAAAAGGTCATGCATGACATGAGTGTACTTTTTTCTGAAACAAATGAAGCCTCCTGTCTTAAATTTATGAGAACGTCCCCGACCCAACTAAGGCCTAATCATATAGGCATTGTGTCCAAAGGTGTTAAAAAATTCGAAAAAATTATGTCCCAAATGAAAAAGGAAGAAAATAACATCCCATCTAATTTGAGGACACTTTTTAACAGAAATAAACTTAAGCCATGGGCTAGTGAGGAATATCAGTATACTAAAGCAGTGCAAGAGGAACTTGGTCAAATGAAACGAGATGTCAGTGACAAATAAGAGAAGTTTTTAAGCTTAAAGCGAAGTCTTGACCGAGCCTTCAAAGGTTTGCCAAATAAGACAGGAATGAGGAACGGCAGACAAAAAAAAAAAAAAGAAAAAGAAAAGAAAAGCTGAAAAGGGAAAGAAAGAGCGCCTAAACAAAATCCAAGAAGAAACAAGGCGTAATATCATCAAACGGGATTCTGAGGAAGTTTACAAGTGTATTAAAAAACAAATACTTCTGTTAAATAAACTAGAAAAATTGACAGCAGACTGGCACAAAGCTCGATTAGCAAGCCTCATTAACAAGGGAAATTGGCATCCAGAAGCAAGGATATGTGCACTTGTGCTTATGCAAAGCTCACCGATTAGAGGCAAACTGCCATGAAGAGGAAGGACATAGTGAAGAAGAGGTGAAAAGTGAAAAAGGTGATTACAAAGAAAGAAAGAAGTGGTGGAGGATAATAAAGAATTCAATGAAAGAATTTAAGTGTCATTGTCAGAGAGAATCGGGCAGTACCACTAGATCGAGGTCGGCCGTTTACTTTCATCTTTTCACAGTATAAAAGCTATCCGAAAAGATTAACAGCCATGACATTTATAGGAATTTTAATTTAGTTTAACATTCTGAAACGTGTACATGAGTTTTTCTAAAACAAACATATACTTACAGATTTATTGCATTCATGTCTGGATGGAACAAATGTCTTAACTACCGAGTTTAGAGATTGTACTTCTAATTTAATCTGAATTCAATTCTGTGTTTATCCACCCTCATTTCCATCCAAATCTCTACAAGTAGGCTCTTCAGTCGTTATTAACAGACTGGAAAAATTTATATGAAGAGAAGTTATTCTTCGCCGTATTTCTTATACGTTTAACACTGACAGCAAGTTAATGTTTAAAACGAACCATGGTTAAGTGGCATGTTTTGATTTCCCAACAGAAACACCTTTCGAGATAACATCATTACGTTCCATCCAGACTTGTGGCACATTTAAACAATAAAACAATATTTACACCGACAGGTTATAACTATATCATCCATTCAGAAAGAATGCTTTAATTTACTAACACAGAGATTTTTACCCTAAATTCCCAAGGTAATTCTCATTAATTTGCTTTGACTTTGCCTCGCTACGCTTAGTGATTGGTTTAAAAGCCTAGCGACACATTCTCAAGCAATCCTAGCTAAGCCTCGCTCGCACATCTTTTCTCGAGTTCGTATTCGAGCTCAATGTTGCTTCAGTCGAATGTCTGTGTCCTTTCTGATTGGTCAAAGGGATTACCTTGGTTGTCGTTTTACCACAGTCAGTTAAAAACCTCTCTATGGGTTGAATATTAAAATATGTTGGATAAGTCATTACTAAACGTTGTATTGTACCTAATGTAATTTAATTAGTACTGCACTAAGATGGCATTGGGCCCTAGTGTAGCGTGATAGCGCGCACGTCATTTCTACAGTTTGAAAATTGTATTTAGATTGAAAATTAATTGGTTTCTGCTGGAATCTGTAAGAGAACTAATAACTTCGTGGGATGTAAATTTAACCGGGAAAGAAATTTGGTGGGATAAGAGTTAGTTTCATCCTCAACTTGAATTTTCATTTAAGTTAATTTGTTGCTATTTGAAATCTACTTTTGCATCATAAACAAATTAATCAACAATAATTCCAGCGCTTTTCTTTTGACTCCTGGTGCCTTTTGTCGCACGGAAAACTTGACAAACGCGCTATCATGCTACTGGCACTTTGAATAACTTTAGCGCTGTGGTAAGTATAACTAAACATACATGTGTATGTATAACTTAGTTGTACTAAACCCATTAAACATTACATTATTTTGAGTAACAAGGTGAATAATAATTACTGTTATAATAATAAAGAGTCCTTATCCATAGTTTTAAATAGACGTTAAAACTAACAAGGTGATTATAGAGTTAAAAACTGTCCCAATAATAACAATTTTTAACTATAATCCAACTTGTAAGCAAGGCAATTTTGGGCATTTTGTAGTTTCAGCCAGAAATTGTCTTGTATACACTATATTTAAACTGTAAGGCAAATGAGAAAAGTTAGAAAGGAGTATTAATATTCATAACTAACATATGCAGAATCAAATAAGAAAGGTACTGGACGTATATCTATAAGTGACAATTGTCTGTTTAAATACCTTACGCCATGTTAGCACTACAGCTTAAATATATTTACAAAATTAAAGTAAGGAATTTGATCATTCCCTGAAAGATGCCTGTCTGTGGAAATAACTTCGTTGCCTGGAGTCTATCACAGTGGAGTTAACTAAGGAATATGCAGACTAAGATTGCGAAATAATGTCCTAATGACGTAAGGCAAAATCCTTGAAGAATTAAACAAAGTTTAATGTAAATCCATGTGATAAAAACTGAAATTTTCATATCAATGTGATCAGAAAAGTTGAAACACCAAAAAGAATTTTGAGACAGATGTTGGGCTAAAAGAAAGAGGAGACTTACAAACTGAATTGTTTCTTGGTTAGATTACCGAAGGAAGAGTTTTTTTTTGATAGAGTGAGGAAACAGGCAAAATTTCTGGAAGAGATTTCTTTTGTTGGCCTCTTAATATCTACATTATGTACACACAATTTACCAGCTCAAAATGCTGCAACAGAAATCAGCAGTCTTGGAACTTTCAGAGTTGAGATAATTTCTTTTGTAAAATCCGCCATATTGTACCTAGAGAGTTCTACCACCGTCATTCCATATCAGCCGGCATTTTCAGCCGTGCAAGGAATTCGTAATTCTCTCCTCTATCCGTCTTGTACGTGCAAGCGCCGCGCGCTATCGCATTCATTGGTACTACGGTGGCTAAAACCGTGAGCCAAAACCTTTGTCACGCTTTGTGTAAATATTTCACAACGTCACCTGCTTCCTTTCATAAATCCGACAAAACCTTTGTGGTTTGTGTCTTTGAAATGGCCGCTAGTGTGGCTTAAATGCAGGCGTTTAGTGTATGTTTGTAAAACTACCTGAAGAGATCTGTTACTGGTTAAATGTTTAATTTTAATTTTTAAAAAATGTAAACCAAATTTGAAAAGAAACAAAAAGTCGTAATTTAAAAAAAAAATTATAAAACTTCTCGGTCTGCTTATACTACAGAAACTAGGTTGTGCTACTAAGTTAAATTTACGAGAAGTTACTATTTCATACAATTGCAAAATGCTTGTATAATGTCTGGGACGTCAGCAAATTTTTAAGTTTGACTGTTGTCTGGGCAATAGCCAACCATGTTTACTAAAGAACTTTTGGCATTCCCTACAGGCGATTACACTAGATACATTTTTTTGAGAAACCAAATCGAACAAAAACACAGATAAACAAACATACAACACAAAAGTCAACCTACACAAGCTAAAAACGTGCATATTGTATATTGTATACTGCTTATAATTTCAATCAAAACTGGTTAAAAAGTGTTCAATAACTTTTAAATAAATTAAGCTAAACCGATAGGAAAAGGAGTTTTTAAGATAAGACAAAGTAATGGTTGTTCCGCGCAATCAAGAAAAATTGTTACTCTGCCTTTCATATCAAATTTCTTTTTGAAGTCTCTTGTCTTGAGGAATAGAAGTTATGAAAGTTTTAAAAACCCCTCACTTTTCACAAATTATATACACGACTGAATATCGAAAAAATTATCAGATTTTAAGCTTTTGTAATCACACTCTATTTCCTCCTCTATAAACGAGAGCAAATGGATTGCTCAAATCACCGAAAAGAATAGACCTGCTTTGTTTCAATATCTTCACTGCAGGGCCAAACAAAGTTTTGAGAAGCTCTCTTAGAAGACAAACCGTACAAAGTTATAACAAAGCAACCTGAGCAACTAATTTCTTTAAAGCCTTTACTTTTGTTAAGAGAATGCGAGTTACTTTGCTAATGCTATTCGATTTGATATCATTGCTATGCATCTACTAGCTCACTGTACAGCGTTACAGTGTCTTGCCTAAAAAAAAAACAGCCGTCTTATATCACGCCGTCAAGTCTTCTCCCGAGAAACGCCTGAAACTCGATGTGCATTTTGTTTGTTTATAGCGGTCAGGTTGTTCGTAATCCAGGTTTAAGAGTTGATGGAGGTTTAAAGTTTTCTTTCGTGGGTAAAGTATTTTCTTTGTTTATTTTTAGAGGACTTAGAGCTTGTAAGCCGTCGTCAAAAGTTGAGAGAAAAAAAAATGGCTGAAGTTTATAAATGGGTAACACTAATTATGGACTCGCTTGGTCATGCTTTGAACAGCCAGGCCATGGTTAAGTTTTACTGTAGGAAATCATGTCGGGAAGTAATATCCCGCTTGGCACTAAGAGAGACAATGATCTAAGTCTCTTGCCACTACTATTCAACTGAAGCTAACTGAAAGATACATATGCTATGACCGGATTAGTCAGTACTGCAATATCGGGCAGGACAATTCCCCAGGTTTGATAACTTGTAGATGTAATAGGAGCCGCAGTTCTTTAATTGAATGAACGACCAGTCGTAGCAACAGTTCACATTCTTATGAAAGCAGACTTTTCTTATGACTTTACCCTCAGCCACTGTAGGATGACCACCACTCAACCAGACAGGAAAGTTTGCATCACAACGGTTCATCGGTGGACATGTGGTCACCATTTTTGTGCCTGCAGCTCCTTGGAAGCGATACCAGCCATAGAGTGTGTTGTCACATTTGACGTTTACTGTTACGTAGTCATATGTTCTTTCTGCATCTGTCAGATTTTGGTAATTTTGCCAGTGACATACATCAACTAAAGGAAATACACAAATGTGTAAATAAATATGTGATAAACACAGAAGATATTTGACATATGTCGTCTTGTGTTACGTAGTCATATCTTCTTTCCGCGTTTGTCAGATTTTGCTAGTTCTTACATATGTCAACTAAAAAAAACAAACAGGGTAATACGTAAATAACTCTCCCCTGATCCGTAGATACCTCTGTCGTGCTGTGTCGTTGGGTGTTACTTGTAGTTTGAATACAGTCACTTCATATATTTTGTTCAATTTTACATCACTTTATTACATCCGGTCATGCACAAACATTTCTATATGATTTGTCTTTGTTTCCATTTTTCCTGGGAACAAGGTTGTTAAAAGATCTCGCCACCGAAATATAGCTTCTACAATAGGTATTAATTACCACCTTTTTGTCTGTTTATACGAGAAAATCTTCATATTTACATTTGAAATTTCCAGTTCAAATGCTGTTGGGTAACCTGTATGTAAGCCATAGCTGAATAAATTTGTCCTTCGTGGGATGATATTTATCGACTCTAAGTGCGAGAACATCGCAATCAGCGCCAGTGTTTCTCCACTATAGCTAAGGTATGTTTACTCTCTGGCATTGGATAAACCGCTGGAGGAATACCATGTGGGATACTTTAACCAACTATGTAGTGGATTCTAACTTCATATGGGTTATTTATTATTTTTGTCTTGATACATGCCTACTTGTTAAATAAGATTCTTAAATGTGACAAACCGTCCTTACATAACGACAAATAAAGTTTTTAACTGTAGTTAATTAAAACAGAATAGAAGATATCCCTACTAATGATAAAACTGTGTTGCACCTTCACACTTAAAACCGTTCTTTACAAATCCATCTTTGCACTGGCAGTTGTACGATCCATCTGTATTCTTGCACTCAGAGTTGGCAACAGCATCACATGGGTCGACCTGTGCTGCGCACTCGTCGATGTCTAAAAACAAAGGGATCTAAGTGTTACTATTTCAATGTCACAATGGATGGTTAAGTGTCCCATTACGGGCATAAAAGGGAATTCTGGGGCAAATAAACTACTTTACACGTGAAAAAGGCGAAAAAAATATCAGAAAAATCTCAAGTGAACCTTGTTACGAAGGAAAATAAGTAGAATTGGCGCCTTAAATCCACTCCAAAGTTTTTACATTTCAAAAGTGATTACACAGCATATAGAAAGATACATTTTATTAGAGTAATCGTGTGGCTGGCTAACGGGAAACTTTCAGTGATATCAACCACACAATACTGCCATCTGCCCATCGATTGTAGGCGTTTCAGCCCTATTACTTGCATGTGGTATCACCTGCTGTTATCTACAGCGATTATCTCAATCACAGTGTTCCAGTAAAGTCTAGTGCACAGCTGTAGTTCAATTCGTTGACTCGTCTAAGTAACTAACTCTTCGCATCATTTCGCCTCCACCTGCCCACAACAGGTGTAACATCGGCCCTGAATCGAAGCCATACCCATGCGGTCAATTCCCCATCTGTCCCCCCGTCACCAGATTGGAGGTTATGACCATGGAACTACACGCCCTACTGTGTTTGGCATGTTTAACGTTGGGTCGTGTGTCGCTCCTTAGAGACTTCGATAGGTAAACTGGATAGAATTATGGAGAAAAAAGAAAGTTTTGGAAACAATGTGCTTTCTTTAATCAAAAATGCATAAGCAAAAATATCTGTGAACATCGCTGTTTTGTTATTTACACGAATTATAAGGTTGGTGATGTTATCTGTTACGATTACCTGTTTCACATTGTGTCCCATTAAGTCCTGGTGCGCAGCTGCAGTTGAATCCGTTCACTCGGTCTGTACAGGTTCCGTTGCTCTTACAGGGATGACTTGCACAATCATCGATATCTGTTTCAAGGTGATAAGGCAGAAAGTTAATAACGGTCACATTCGATAGAACCTGTAACAACCAACAACAAAACTCAATAACAAAACTATGCTTGAAGTTAAAAGATACAACACTGCAAACAGCTTAGAAAGAGATTCAAAACCGTAGAATATCAATGAAAATTAACTAGTTTTGGTTTTTGTTACCTGTTTCACATTGTGTGCCATTAAATCCTGGTGCACAGCTGCAGTTGAATCCGTTCACTCGGTCTATACAGGTCGCGTTGTTCTTACAGGGATGACTTGTACAGTCATCGATATCTGTTGTAAGGGAAAAAGGTAGAAAGATAATAACCGTGAGGAGAGAAAATCAGATTATTTAGTATATTTTACATATTCGGTTTAGATACATTTGTTTTAGTTCATTTTGCATTTCTAAGTTGCAGTTTACTATTCCAGTTCATTAACCGTAACAAACACCTGTAATCATATCTGTAATAAGCGCTGAGCTGTAATTACTACCTGTGTTAGTCTTTTTGTTGAACTGTTATCTCCCTTTATTGTTTTGAAAGTTATTAATGTTGAAAACTACAAATTCCGTTACAGCTAATCGAGCTTCCTGAAATGTATGAGATAACGTTTAGTTGAGAGTTTTTAAAAGTTTTCGTAAACCTTTAGAATTGTGTTTTCGGCTTAAATAGCCGTGCCTTGTAAAATATTCTTTTGTTACGTTCTTGGATTAAAATGATATCGTTGTACCTAAGTGCTGAGTGCTGTTGGCGGCTCTGAAGATATTTCCCTTTAACAGATTGCGGTCCTGATCCTCGCAACCAGAAAGTTTTCACAAGTTTTTACAGAAGTGCTTTCCCAGGCCAAAAATCTATTATCACATATCGGTCATATACAATAGAACTTTGCAGCAGCAAAAATATATGTCTCTGCCCTTTTCAAGCAGTTTAAACAATAAAAGCACAGCAAGCGACATAGAAAGAGATTAAAAACTCCTAACATCTGAAGGAAAATAAATTTTGGCTACAGTTACCTGTTTCACATTGTGCGCCATTAAATCCTGATGCACAGCTGCAGTTGAATCCGTTCACTCCGTCTGTGCAGGTCCCGTTGTTCTTACAGGGATGACTTGCGCAATCATCGATATCTGTTTTAGAAGAAAAGATTGAAAGGATTAAACTGCAATAGCTTCTGTTGATATATTTGACGGATCCCGGCCCGGAGCAAATAGGCAAAAGAGATCACTAACTAAGTAACTTTTAAAATTTTTGCTTGTTATAAAGAAAAACAAAACATCTTTATCAGATATCCATCATTATCATAATCCAGTCAGGGAATGGCAACGGATCTGCTCCTTGAAACATATCTGTTCCACAGACAATTTCTTGCTGGGTGGGAATCTTCTGGTTCTGACCACCCGCTGTCAGTTGCACGGGGAAGATAGAGCCTGTTTGACTGTTAATTATTAGTCGAGAGAATATAGCAGACCTGAAACCCATCTTTGTAGCTCTCGGCTTCATGACCTTCATAAATGCTTTTGCTGTTTTAACTCTAAACAAATAGTTTTGCGCGGAGGGAGCCCGATTGGGTTTTAAAGCTAGGCTTCTTCTTTATGAAGAGCATCTCATAGATTAAACAGTCTATGTCCATGTCTTGAACGTTATTTTCGCTATGGGGACGTTTATTGCGGGAAGGGTTTATAAAAACTGACACTGCTGGTTAGATTACCTTAATAGAAAGGTAAAATAACTTAAATGTAAAAGTTCGTAAAAAATTGATTTAGCGCCAAAGTTGTACGCATCGCAAATATGCCTTATTTTGTAGAATACAGAGTCTCTAATCATAGAAACAGCCTCGAAGTTGAGGCATTTTATAGCGCGTAGATGAGGCTTATTACGACGGGTTTGAAAATAATAAATCGAGGTAAAACCCCGAACGTCTAGTTACCTAGTTTAGACATGTCACAACGAGCCAGGACTACCTCTCCAGGTTTAATTGAATCGAACCAGTAATTACCGCTGACTGCATCTTCTCCTTCACTTGCCCTGATCTCGGGGCACGACTCAGCTGGCAACTCGGGAACGGATCCAAGGGGAACTAAAAATAGAAAATTCAAAAACATTGTTTTTTTCTTGGCGCTTTTCTGTCATTACTAAACACCGCTATTGTTAAGCTCTCTTGACGAAAAACTGCGGGCTTTGTTCGTAGTCCTCGGGATGTAATGAGATTCTGGGCACGCCTGTATACGACACAATTACTATCCTCAAAAAAAGATAGAGATGAACTGTTCAAAGAAGAACAATACCTCTTTTCCTGAATCGTTTAATATAGAAGCGATCGCTGTCCGGAACAAAATCTGCAGGTCTGGCTTCTTTGGTGCGGTTGTTCAACTCACATATGCCTTGGCTGATGACGTAGTTAAAGCTTTGACATCTGACGTCATCATCACACTTGTCTAAACAATTAAGCCAGATTCCGGTCTTCTCCTCGATGTAGGTATGTCCTTTTAACATCATGCCACGGATGGAATATTCGCCTCGAATTATACACTGCTGAGCGTCCAGTTTAAAAAACATCTGAGACATCAGAAGCACCGTAGTGGCCATACTTATGCCAGCTTCTGAAACTGTCATATGGAGAGAAAAATATCAAGTCTTGCATAATATGTTTCTGGCGCCTTACATAAAAAATTTACTGTTAGATGCAAGCGAGCAACTTGCTCTATTATAGCTGAGTGTCAATGAGCAGAAATAGCTCTGAATGGCAGCGACACAACACGCCATCGCTTATTATACAGTGTTGTTTGTAAGCAATCCTGTAAGTAATCTTGAAATAAATCTAAAAAAGACTATAAAATAATCATCTTGAATCAGGTAATAGTCTACTTGAGGCGTATTTGTCGAATTCTTGCCCTATACAAACAACGAGAAAATGAAATAGAAACACAAAAAGAGTCTAGAATATCTCAAACAGAGGTGCGGCCTCGATCCGTTACACAATCTCAGTAACGCTCTGTATCTAGGTACCGGCTTGTGACGAAATCATCGAATTTAACTTCAATTTGTGAGAAAACGTGAAAAAATCAGGTTGCGGCCACAATAAAATTGAGAAATTTAAAAACACGGACTATATTTCTACGGTTAGTCTTACCGTCTCCTCTAATCCTTTTCGAAAATGCTCTTCAAACTGGAGAAATTTGAAAACGCCGGCTTGTGTTTTAGTGTGGACGGAAAACATTTTGAAAACAGGGCTTTTCAAGAAGGATGATGTCACGATAATCAAGCGATTTCCCTGTCAGAGTTTTCCTCAAACACAAATCCAAAATGACTGGTAATTGTTGCGTTTTCAAAATGTTTCCAGCGTTGTTTCCAGTCGCGAAATTTCGGATTTCTTCATATTTTGCCCAAATCACTTCTATAGTGAGTTGTTTTCGGAAATATCCTTCAAAGGTCCTGAAGCGCTTTAGTTATTTCGTAATCCAGGAAAGTTCGAAAATCGCCTTTATAGCTGCCAGCCGCCGCCGAAAATGGCCGAAAATTGTGCATTTTGTTTTCGCTCGCAGAGATCAACGCGATCATATCTATCAATATACTTTGGCTAGCTCACAGCCCATTTTTTGCTGTTTCTAAAGCATTCATTAGATTAGTAAAAGCTCCAAATGTTATAATATTTTAGGTCGATACAAGTACCTTTATCGAAGCTCGTGAGCGAAAGGGCTAATTTTAGCTAATTTCAATACCATCAAAAGCCCACTGGTGCACAGAATTTGAAGTCTAAACTGAGAAAGTACCCCTCAAGAGACATGAACGTGTGGTACATTTTGGTAAATTCGTCATTCGTGAAACCTACATGGAACTTGGCCAGCTACTTTCATCAAGAACAAAACTAAGCGAATTTGGAAACCTTTTTTCGTCAATAACGGATGCTTGTAATTTGTTTTTTTTTCCTTTTAGATTGACTACATGATTAGCTTTTGCAAACATTTGCAGTTAAATGAAAATAGACGCTGCTTTTGGTACGTTGTAATGTTATGCGAATTTATTTAGATCACCGACACGTGCATATCGCCCGAAACCTATTTTCCTTCCGCCTATGTTCTTTTTTGTTTGTTTGTTTGTTTTGTGGTGACAACTGTAGCACACATTATTCGTTCAATATCGGCAGTTTTAATTTTTGTGGAAGACCCACAGCCGAACCTGACTTCAAGAGAAAAAAAAAACATTTTTAAACGTGAAGCTTGAGTAAACAATCGATCACAGTTGGATCCATCATGTTTGGCGTAGGCACCACAACCATTTCATGAAGACAGGTACACTCTACTTTAAATAAAGCCTTTCACCTTGGAAAATGGATCATCTGTAAACAGTGACAATTTTGATGCCACTGACTTCAAGTTTAATCCGTAAGTTAAGTTAAGGTTATGTTAAAGCCCACTGGCATTGTTAAGAAATAGTGCAAAACGCGACGGTAAGAGAATACACGAGGAGATGTAACACTGTTGAAAACATTCGGGAAGTTATCGGTCCGCGACAGAGTTATCCTCGTCCGAGAGACCGAGACAATTATCAAGAAAGTACCGCTTCTTGTGAAAGCAGGTAATGATTCTCATTTTTATTCCTCTTATTGTTTTTCGTTCTTTATTTTCCAAGCCAGTATCAATGATATTTTTTTCTTTGTTATCTTTTCTCATCATATTATTTCTCATCTTAGTATTCATGTGTACTTAATTACAATATTGTGTAAAAAAAAAAAAGCGAACACGTCGTTCGAATTTTCCTTAATTATCCTCAAATCACTGCTTGAATCATTCGGAAATTCATACAGTTCGTCAATTTTGTGACTTTCAATTTCTTCTTTTCCGACAATCGAGTATGGTTAAATCTGTATGAGCGAGCTCCTTCGGAAAATAAGCTATTTATATGATTACAGGTAGCTTCTATTTATAAGAACTTTCGTGCGAAAATTTATTCAACGTAGAGCATTTCTGCGCTAAGATATTGAGTACTTGCGTCAGAAATTTAAAGAATCACTAACTTGACACGATGCAAGCGACTGTAAAATGGCCTCAAATGGCGGATGTTCGAAACCCAGGGGGGGGGGGGGTAACTCCAATATGAAAAGGTCGGGGATGGTCCTCGTCTCGGGTACAAATCAAGAATTCTGGTCTCACTTAGGGTATTGACGAAGAAACGTCACCATTTTAAGCTTTTAAAATATCCTTCACGGTGCACTCGAAGAAATAAATGTTAAAAAAAAACGCTTTCATTTAATTTCTGTTTTAAGGCTTGATATCCGCTGATGTCTCGAGTACACGAGTCGGTTTTACAAGTGCGCGCAGGATCTTTTCTTGAACAGTGGCTTGAAATCGAACCTATTCCGTTTTAAGTGGTATCTTTTCGGGGTCTAATGAAGTTCGAGCAACTCCCATATTAGTCTCCTTTAGGAGCTAAATTCAAATTTTCCCAGAAGCATCCCTGACCCTTTTATATGGGAGTTCCCCCCTCCTGCAGGGGTTAAAATGTCTAACAGGAAGTGGCCCAGTAAAGGGGTGAAGGAATGAAGGAGTGAAGGATTGCATGATGAAGTGAAATCGTTTCACCACTACAACTTGGAAAATAATATTTTCTAACTTAAAAATAACCGTCTCATCGCAACATTTCTTGAAATCCTGGTCTGAGACCAGATAATGATAACAAAGCGCGAGAAGTTGGCGAAACTTCATCATCAACTGTCGAAAAGTTCTGGCATAAACAAGATGATTCAACCTTTGTATTTCTTACCCGTGTGCTTGCAGTTCTTATGGATACAATTGCCCCTGTCTTTTACCACCAGATTTATAGATGAATGTTTCGTTTCCTATCACATTATACGGCAAATACCTCTGAATAAAACACGTACTCTGACGTCATTTTCCTTGGAGTGTTCCAACAGTCGTCCGCCATTTGCAAAACGTAAGCAGCAAGACAGAAAACCACAAAGGCTTCTTCGTCAATCGCACTACGCTGTCCAGATTTCTTTCTTACAAAGTTTCCAGGCTTCACTCTCTTTTAAAGTTCCAAGACTTCGCCGTTTTGTTGGCCAGTCCGAATTACTGTCATGGCGTTAGTTGAGTAAGTACTTGACTTCGTTTGCTGGTCCCACTTCAGACAATTTGGTGGACCCCGAGGGTGGCGGGGGGGGGGGGGGGCACCCATATAAAAAGGACGAAGCTGCCCGTCGCAGATTTTTAAAAGAACCCGTAAGGGGAACCAAGATCCTTTTTTGTGGGCGTGGCTTGACATTCTTTCTTCCCTAAGAGATACCAATCCTTGCATAACACATTATCTGCTGTCATAATGTTTTCAGCTCAGTACCCTTAAACGTACTGCAAAAGCTCCCGCTGTGGACCTTTTGAGGTTAAACACCCTAAGGGCTACCAAAACCTCATTTAACACTTAAAAGGTACGACGAGCACCCCCGTGATTTTTATATGGAACTCTGTCCTCCCCCCCCCCCTCCCATTTTTCGTGGCGTGGACTGGCAATCCAAACTGCTCCTTGTACGCCTCGTGTAGGCAGAGTTTTTTCACCCTATGTCTGCGTGAAATGGAAATGGAAACTACAGTTGAACCTCAACTTACAACCACCTCTCTACAACGGCCACTTTTTTCGTCCTGGTGGTTGGTCGCTCTTGTTTTAACCTCTCTACAACGGCCACCTCTCCACAACGGCAACAGCCACTAAAAGACGTCCCAACTGTTAAAATAACCTTTTCACAACGACCAGTTAAGCAACAACTGGCGAACGGTGTCACAAAACCCCATTTTTTTTACTGGACATGGTTACGAAACTTGTTCCATACTGCGCGTCGTTGGTCTCTGTATCTGTTTGGTTTCAGTCTTATTGATATATTTTGATTTTGTTACGTATTTACATGTCACACTGTTGATCCTTTTTTTTTTTAAGATAAAAAGGTTGAATCGCAAGAAAATATCGATGTTACATTTCACCCCTACTGAAACCTCTCCATAACGGCCGTTCTAGAAAGATTCGACTGTATTACCGTTAATAAAACACTACATCCTTCCTATTCGACTTTAAAAAACAGGGATATTGTTCGTGCTTTTGGCATAGAAAAGCTCCGAGGACATGATTAGGATGGAAAAAGAAGGCCTAGGAGACACTAGTCTTTCATGGATACGTGTTGAGAGTCTACGTACATATTCACTCCCGCTACTTTCTTTTTAAAAACTACATAGACTACACAGTCAAACCTCCACTAACGGCTACGTCTCCACAGCGGACTCCTAGTCTACAACAGACACTTGTCTTGTCCCGGTGGACAGTCCACACATTCACTCTTATTTCTGCCTCTGAAATGCGCAAAATAAGATTACAGTACATAATGCCTAACTATCTTATACCGCCTAATTATGGATGTAGAAGTTCGCTATGTCAATAATTGCGAATTCTCAAGGTAAAATAAAGGAAAATTTTAGCTCTTCTGAGTGGCCGATTTTTCCGCTATTTCCCGGCTAACGAGGTATGTATATGGGCGCTTTCCCTTCGACCAAAAAATTTCCGGCCAAAAATGTCCGGACTTTCTGAAACCTTTTCCAGGAAATTTCCGTACCATTCGTGTCTCTTTGAAAAATTTCGGAACTTTTGGTTTTGTGGCAAGCGCCCATATTATAGTCTCTATAGTTTAGCAGAAAGCAACAGGAGTGAATATGTATGTAAACTCACACCGCGTATCTAAAATCTGATGCCCTCTAGGCCTCCTTTGTCCTTTTTGTATCCCAGCCCTATCACCGGTGCATTTCTATTCAAAAAGCATGAACGACAAACATGTATTTTAGAGGTAAAGAGGAAAGGTGTGTTGTACAACTTTTGTGAACGCGGACGGTAATACTTTCCAATAATCCACGTAGACATGCCGTGATAGCAGGACCCGCGGCTCTGTGATTCGTCGAGTTTTATCCTCTTTCCACAATTCTTCTAGCTCTTTCCTTTAGTAATCCGCCCTTCTACTCCCATGTTTTTTTATGTTCGCTCCAACAAGATGGAGGCTAACTCGATAACATCGCGGTTCTATTAGCCTCCATGCACAAACTATAGACCATTGTCACCTGTAATTGTTATATATGTATCTTTTTTCCTTTTTTATGCTAATATTGTTATTTCAAAACTGTAAATGCAAAATAAAGCCTGAAGATGAAGTTGAAGTTGAACTCTTGCAGAATTAAACAACACTCCCTTCCGCTTACATCCTCCAATTTCGTCCAAAAATGTTTATTTAGGCTGACAATGCGATCCACCTTACTTGCACGAGCGGACAGTTTGGACTCACTCGCCGCCATCATTCACTCACTTTGCAGAGGTTCCTCGACATATTTGGTACAGTGGCCGATTGTCACGCGATCCACATTTGCAGGATTGTGTAAACTCAGGACCACCAAACAAGGTCAAGTACTTTCAACTAACGCCATGACAGTTATTCGGACTGGTCAACAGAACTGCGAAGACTTGGAACTTTGAAAGAGAGTGAAGTCTGGAAACTCTGTAAGCAAGAAATCTGGACTGCGTAGTTCGATTGACGAAGAAGCCTTTGTGGTTTTCTGTCTTGCTGCTTACGTTTTGCAAATGGCGGACGACTGTTGGAACACTCCAAGCAAAATAATGTCACAGTATGTGCTTTATTCAGAGGTATCTGCCATATTAGCTAATAGGAAACAAACGATTCGTCTATAAATCTGGTGGTAAAAGACAGGGGCAATTGTATCCATAAGAATTGCAAGCACACGGGAAGAAATTCAAAGGCTGAATCATCTTGTTTATGCCACAACCTTTCGACAGTTGATGATGAAGTTTCGCCAACTGCTCGCGCTTTATTATCATTACCTGGTCTCAGACCAGGATTTCAAGAAATGCTGCGATGAGACGGTTATTTTTTAAGTAGAGTGTACCATTCTACATGGAATTGAAATGGTTGTGCTGGAATATGTACGCCAAACATGATGGACGCAACTGTAATCGATTGTTTACTCACGCTTCACGTTTAAAAATGTTTTTTGTTTTCCTTGAAGTCAGGTTCGGCTGTAGTTCTTCCACAAAAATTAATACTTCCGATATTGAACGAATAATGTGTACTACAGTTGTCACCTTAAAAAAAAAAAAAAAAGAACATAGGCGGGAGGAAAATAGGTTTCGGGCGATATGCACGTGCCGGTGATGGAAATAAATTTGCATAACATTACAGTGTTCCAAAAGCAGCGTCTATTTTCAGTTAACTGCAATTGTTTGCAAAAGCTAATCATGTAGTCAATCTAAGAGGAAAAAGAGAAAAAAATTACACGCATCGTTATTAAAGAAAAAGTTTCCATTCGCTCATTTTTGTTCTTGATGAAAGTAGCTGGCCAAGTTCCATGTTGGTTTCACGAATAACGAATTTACCAAAATGTATCACACGTTTATGTCTCTCGACGGGATACTGTTTTCGGGCCACAAAAGAGACTTTCACACAGCCATAATATAGAGTATATGGGCTTTTAGAAAATTTTATATTCGACTTCAAATTCTTTGTACCAGTGGGCTTTTGATGGTATTGAAATTAGCTAAAATTAGCCCTTTCGCTCACGAGCTTTGACGAAGGTACTTGTATCGGCCTAAAATAACTTTGGAACTCCAAAGTAACTTTGGAGCTTTAGAAACAAAAATCAAATGAATACTTTAGAAACAGCAAAAAATGCACCATGAGCCAGTCCAAGTATATTGATAGATATGATCGCGTTGATCTGTACGAGTGAAAACAAAATGCACAATTTTCGGCCATTTTTTTGGCTGACGGCTAAAATGGCGATTTCGAAAACACTAAAGCGCTTCAGGACCTTTGAATGGTATTTTCGAAAACAACTCACTATAGAGGTTATTTGGGCAAAACATGAAGAAATCCGAAATTTGGCGGCTGTCATCTCAGTCTCAGTGTTTAGAGGAATTGACTCTCAATAACCTGCAAAGCTGACGTTTTTGCTGGAAAAGAGCTGGTTAAATTTGTTCACTTATCACCTTAACATTTTGGTCGCCTTCTTCAACTCACTGAATCCAAGATATCGCTTCCTTAGACAAAAAGAATACAAAAAGGCACGACGAAAGATTCGACTTTGCTCGCTCGATAAAAACAACCCGCCTAGTAACCTAAAGACTACAACATATGTAAAGAATAAAGATGTTTTCCGTGTAATTTGTCTTAACTTAGGGACTTTAAGACAATTATGATAAACGGCAACTTTATGCAGAGGAGAAAATGCAATATTCAAATCCACCTGCTATTAGCATTAACTTCCTTTATCAATAATCGAGTGCTTTCGAGCAGGTAAGATGTCATTTTTATTTTTTGCCTACAGAATGCAAAGGATGATTACCTTTATAACAGAAGAATAAACCCAAAAAATTTGACACAGCCCATGGGCGTAAAGTGCACATTTATATATATTCATGATTAAATTCAGATAATATAGGGCCTGATTACATGTAGTAGGAAAGGTTTCTCGGACTACACGTGTGAAACAAGAAAGCCTGTATTTCGATTATTTTCCATTTGAACTTCACGTAGTTTCTTGCAAGGATTTTTCAAAAGATTTCTCGCAAAGTTTACACAAAACGCAAAGCAATGAGTGTCAGATTAGCTACCTTACCCATCTTATGAACAAGAATATTTAAATATGTAGCATCATCTTTCTTTAAAGTGCCCCTATGATCAAATTCTCAATATCCATTATTTCACATGGGCGTACACAATACGTCTCGTCTAGATATCTTGCCAAATTTCAATCTATTAAGAACATTAATTAGAACTCGCATTGTTTGGGCCTTTATTTCCAAAATTTACGGCCGCTATTGAGTTTCCTGGTTTCCAAATCTTGGTTGAGAATTTGAGGAAATGATGTCATTTTCTCAAAAATACTGCTCTGGTTGAAATTAAGATAACAATTTGAGTAGAAATTTGCACGAATGTAAGGGCCAAAGTTTTTGTTATTACTCATGCGAAGTGCTGTACTAATTGTTATTATAACTTCAACCCGAGTGGTATTTTTGACGTCATTTAATCCATCATAGTGCACTTTGAAAGTAGAGTGGACACTCATTTTACAGATCCCTTTTACAAACAAGTGAGAATATAGCAGGTTTTGACAGAGAATCATTTTTAAGAACAAAGCGACGCTATAAGATAAATGCATGTAGTAATTAGCCACTCGGCGTTTTGTGAAGAATTTTGCGTCGGCAATCACCTGATCGGTATGCCATTTGTATTTGCATAAAGCGTGGGATCCCAAAAGCGCTAAATGAGTACAATATTTATATTTTTCGTTCGTCCAAGGGAATTCCATTGAATTAACCCTAAAGCGCTCTTATCCTGGATTATTTCTCAAGGAACTTGTGTCAAAGTTGTGTTGCAACACAAGTTCTCTGAAAATTACCCTGTCTATCGTCCCTTGAAACAAAGAGATCTCGAAACGTTTTCGTTGCAGCGATGTTGCATTAGGTGTACCACATTCTACTTAATTTTGAAACGATTGCTGTGTCGATGATGCGAGGCATGTTCATTTCAGGGAGCGTTACACTAGACAACGTCTCGTGCAATTTGCCTCATAGATGCTCAACAAAATATTGAGAGACAAATTATAAGTAAATTCCGGTAAGTGTTATTTCTGAAAAACTAACAGATGCATCAAGAAACTTGACATATCATTTAAAACGGTTTTCTTTACTCTCAAAACCAGTTCCAGTATTTTATACATATTGCAAGAACCGTCCTTTAAAATACTGAGAATGCTAGATAAAGAAATAAATAAAGTTCCAAGAAAGACAAAGAGGACAAAAATGACTGAACTGCAAATGTGTTTCCCAAATAATCATCACCATCATTAACACCACCACCACCATCATCATCATCATCATCATCATCATCATCAAAAACAATTGAACCAATAAGTACCTCAGAAGACGCCTTTTATATTATCACATGGGTCTTAATTTTGTACTCTTCACGCTTCGTCAATTAAGGACCAAAATTACTTTCGCAAAAGAGACAGACAGGAGATAAAAATGCTACCCGAAATACTTATCTTTCTCCGTTTTTGGTAGCTAATAAAATAACGTCAGTTTAATCCGGGAAAATTTAATCTACGGTGATCTTCGCGAATTCTTACTGAATGTTAATATTTAAAGGGTATTAAATTAACTTTCTTGAAGACGGAAGACACCACGTACAAGTCTTGCGACTGAGAAACGTGTGATGCTTGGATTCCGAGTAAAATTGGAATTTTAAAATGTCGGTTTTTTTACGAAGAGAGGAAAATAGGAGTACACGGAAGAAAACATGAACGAGAAGAAGAGGTTGAAAAGAAGAACCAACTACAAACTCAACCCGATTATGAGGCAGAGTTTGGGGTGACAGCCCAGGCAAGTGGATGTTAGGATACACAAAGTAGCTAGGAGAATATAAAACGCGATTTAAATTAAAATGTAAGGACATTTTCGAACTCACCCTTTGCGTGCGTTGGGCGAAGCATTTTTGAAGTCCACGAAAGAAAAACGAGCGCTGAAACATTCATTTTTACACCGCAACGGATGTATTCAGTTCTTAAGTCAAGGAAAATATCGAGATAGTGTTAAAGAGATGTGCGCGCAGTCAAAATAACAGCTCCTTACAAACAACACTGCCCAATAGGAGATGGCGCTGCCATTCAGAGCTATTTCTGTTCGTGACAGTTTGACTCCTCCTGCTCTTACGTAGACTTCCCGTTTAAGTTACTTAGCAAGTATAATGAAAACAAAACATTTCGATATACGCGGTTTTCAACTACGCTTGAGGAAAGAATTCCATCTTGCGCGCCTGTTAATGGGCGGATGTCTTTCCCAATCAAAGATACGATTTGTGAACCATGGTGTAATCCATTCAAAAGGCCCAAGCTTTTGTTTTTAACAGCCTTGAATTTCCACGGCATTTTCCGTGTTCTCTCTCTTTGTTTATGTAATAAGTCAAATTATTCCAGCATTTTGATTGGCTCTCACCTATGATCTATTAAAGGACTAACGCTTAGATGACATCACTATAACAAACATATTCCCTCTGGTTTTTTTTAATGGAAAGGGTAACTTCAAAAGGCTTAATTTTTTTCCTCACCCGTGGCAAGTAAACATTCAACTTTTTCACTCACCTAATGTAGAAACCAATCCCCCGCGTAGACCCAGTCCGCGCGGCTATGCATAAATAGTTTGACCTTCGCGCGGGTTACGTTATGTCGGAAGCCATTTGGGCAAAATCCGTTGGACGGGATGAAGTCACAAAACGCGGCCTGACTGCTTTGTACTGTCTAAAATTTTGGGTTTCTTTGGAGACGAATTTCATAAGGGAAACCGCATCTTTAGAGGCTGAAACTTCGGTGAGTGGCTAAACTTAGTGCGAGGCTTTTGTTAGCGTTGACAAAAAAAAAAAAAAACTAATTCTTTTTTTGTTGTGATTTTCTCCTTTAAATGGTGGAAAGTTCTCACAATTTAGATAATATTTTACGTGGGTGGGCGAAAGATAAAGTACAAAAAGGTCTTGTGGAGGCTGTTAATAGGTACGATAAGCAGATTGAAGGGGAAAAAAGAACCTTTTCTTTTCTAGGACATGACTCGGAAAAAAACTCTTAAGCAGTCTCAGTCGGCAGTCGAACGAGACTACATTAACCAAAAAAAAAAAAAAATGGTGTTACTTTAAGGTAAGAATCCATTGCTTTGTCTCGAATAACAAGCCCACTAATGAAAGTGTTTTATATGAGATTAAAATATTTAGAGTATTTAACTTCTGTCAGTCTCAAAATAATTGTTGACACAGATAGATGCCTGGAATGAAACAGCGCAACACCCCTTCTTAAAATCAGTTAAAACAAAACACATATAAACCTTGCTTTTCGACGCGAATGCTTCAGCAGCAAGTAAAGTATAGCTAAATTCAGCTCACAGCCACTTGTATCGCAGCGAGAAAATATCTCCGACACAATATCAAATTGATTTGAGAATCATCAACCACAGCTGACACAAATTCAGTCACTAACGCTCCTTTCATTCAAAACTCGAATCAAATGGCCCCCAAGGTGTCGATGTTGACAGCAACTGCAAGTTTTCCGAGCATGTTTTTCAACTCCTGCAATATTCAAGGCAACATCCAGGTTTTTCAGCTCACAGCGGTGCTGTGATGACAAAAAGTGACTTGACATTTCCAGCATTTTCTATAAGATTTGTGGATTTCACAGCTCAATTGTGCTTTCACTGTAATGGGCGGTTCAATTCCACCTGTTACCATCCCCCCGGGCAACCCCGGGACTAATCCTGTCCTTCGTGCCTGGGGGTGGGAAATCCACCGTAGGTAAAAAGATGGCGGCAGTACATTTTACCACATTTTTACAATTGTCCCTGTACTAAGGACATTGTGCAGCCTAGGTTTGAAGAGTTTATAACTTTTCTGTACATGTGTATGAACGTTGCTAAGGTTTACGTACGCTAAGAACTATGGGTAAACGTACCAGTCGCCATCTTTTTCCCTACGGAGGATTGTTTCAGGCGGTCGTGTCCCGGGGGTTAAGGGGGGCAGGGGGAGGGGGGGGGGGAAGGCAAATCAAAAAATTGCTTTGTGCACGTGGTTTAATAAACGCAATGGCGATGCACCGCTTGAAGGACGTAATAAGAGAGATTTTTTTGTAAGAAGGACGAAGAGTTTGTTTCGGCTTGCCTGAAAAAAAAAAAAAACATGTTTCTAAACTTTGATTTTTCCAAAAACAACCAAAATTTTTCCCATTGAGAAAAATGAAAATGCTAAATATTAACTATAGATCCCCAACCTTTGCAAAGAGATTACTGAAGACGGGTTTAAAGTGTTTCTAAACTTTGATTTTTCGAAAAAAAAAAACAGAATTTTTCCCATTAAGAAAACTGAAAATGCTACATCTTAACTATAGATCCCCAACCTCTGCAAAGAGATTACTGAAGACTGTTTTAAGGTGTTTGACACGTTGAACTTAATTTTTTTAGGGGCACCTGGTTTGAAAGCCTGTGACTCCTCGTGCGAAACTATAGTCCGAGTCATTAACGGCCCGTTAGAATACAAAATCCTGATAGCTCAGAAAGAAGGTGGTAGAGTTTGATTCTTTGTTTTTACCAATCAGGGATAACATAGCCTTCTTTATTATATAAACACGAATGAAATACTAGGTGGGCTTTCGCGCGAAAACTTGATATACTCACATGTCCAAATACCACGCATGTTATTTTCTCAACCGAAAAGATCACAGTTGCTATGGTTACATAACAAAACGCGCCTTTCGCAGCAAAACTGAAATGCTGTTTAAAAAATACATAGAACATTACATGGCTTGCTTGGAGATACGAAATTTCTCGTCTCAAGTTGAAATATTATTTGGCTACGCGTGGCCATGTTATATCCTCTGTTTAACATCTGACTTAAGCAAAAAGAAATGTCTCTGAAGAGCATTTTCAAGAACCTCCTTAAATGTTCCAAAATCGTAAGGGTGCCCTGAACCCCCTTGACAAAAACTTATTTTTGACCCTGATTCTGTCAATAATGACAAAATGGGGGTCTGTGAACTTGTTCTTGTGTCATTGTATTATATTGTAAGTTTGTAAAAATTAGCCCTTCAAGTGTCGTGAGTAATCGTATTGTATAACAAATAGGGTAGGTAACTCTATTAGTATTATAAGCAGTGCAAGTAGCCGTGTTAGTATTGTAAACAACATACTGTAGAAAGGCCACTCCCCATTCTCTCCAAACATGTGCCTGCGAAGCAAGTTTGCTTGAAGTTCAGTTCTTCGCAGCAGTAGCAGCTCCATATGTAAGGACAAATCCAACTCTGAATGTTGGCAGATTTAATTGTCGCAATGAGCGAGGAGAAAAGACGATTTCTAGATGCTCTAGGAGCAAACCGGTACCCATTGCAGTCTGTCATCGTCGTCCCTACTAAGGTTCCTATTCTCGATAAGGCTCGTATGTATACTAACAATTAAGTCCTGGGGTTTTTCTCGGGAGACCAGTCAGAAACATTCCATCACTAGTATATCTTTATGTGTCGAAAAATTGAACAAATTCGAACCAAAGTTTGTTTCTTCAAGTGTCCTGCAAGTATTGTACCAACAAAATCTACACTGAACTGAATGGAAAGAGTTTTGAGGAACTGTCAATGATTTTTTTTTGGTTTGTTCTTTAAACCGGTTGCAACGGTGCAATAAGTAAAACATTTATTTTGATCAGTTCTAATTTGTGAAGGTAATTGAGATGTGCAGAGTTACAAGTACTTATAACGTGACTCCGATGAAGTCTCTCCAAATAAAACTCAAATTCCGCGAACAAAAAACAGACTACTTTAGACGAATTTTATTTAGTTTAACATTCTGGAACGTGTACATTTTTTTTCTTTAACTAACATATATATTTACAGAATCATTGCATTCATGCCTGGATGGAACAACTGTCTCAAATATAGAGTTTACGGTTTGTACTTCTAATTTAATCAATTCAATCCCGTGTTTATCCGCCCACAAGTAGCACGCAGATCACAAACATTTCCATCCAAATCTCTACATGTAGACTCTTTAGTCGTTATTAAAACAGACTGAAAAAGTTTTTATGAAGAGAAGTTATTCTTCGCCGTATTTCTTATACGTTTAACACTAACGAAAAGTTCATGTTTAAAACAAACCATGATTAAGTGGCATGTTTTGATTTCCCAACAAAAACACCTTTCGAGATAACATCTTACGTTCCATTCAGACTTCTGGCACATTTACGCAATAAAAAAGTATTTACACCGACAGGTTATAACTGTATCATGCATTCAGGAAGAGTGTACTAACACAGAGGTTTTTCTCTGAATTCCCAAGGTAATTCACGTTAATTTGCTTTGATTTTGCCTTGCTACCCTTAGTGATCAGTTTAAAAGACCAGCGTCTCATTTTCAAGCAATCCTAGCTAAGCTTCGCTCGCACATGTTTTCTCGAGTTCGTATTCGAGTTCAATATTGCTTCAGTCGAATATCTGTGTCCTTTTTGATTGGTCAGAGTGATTACCTTGGTTCTCGTTTTACCACAGTCAGTTAAAAACCTCTCTATGTGTTGAATATTAAAATACGTTGGATAAGTCATTACTAAACGTTGTATTGTACGTAATGTAATTTAATTAGTACTGCGCTAAGTTGGCATTGGGCCTCAGTGTAGCGTGATAGCGCGTAAGTCATTTGTACAGTTTGAAAATTGTAAATAGACTGAAAATTAATTAGTTTCTGCTCGAATCTGTAAGAGAACTAATACCTTCGTGGGATGCAAATTTAACCAGGGAAGGGATTTGGTGCGATAAGAGTTAGTTTCATTCTCAACTTGAATTTCGTTTAAGTCAATTTGTTGCAATTTGAAATCTATTTTTCCATCATGAACGAATTAATTAGCAATAATTTCAATGCTTTTCTTTTGACTCCTGGTGTCTTTTGTCGCACGGAAAACTTGACAAAAGCACTATCATGGTACTGGCCCTTTCATAACTCAGCGCTGCAGTAAACATAACTGAACATACATGTATATGTATAACTTAGTTGTACTAATCCCAGTAAACATTACATTATTCTGAGTCACAAGTTGAATAATAATTACTGTTATAATAATAAAGGGTCTTTATTTATATTTTTAAATAGACGTTAAATCTTATAAGGTACGTACTCATAGAGTTAAAAACTGCCCCAATAATAACAATTTTTAAGTATAATCCAACTTGTAAGCAAGGCAATTTTGGGCATTTTATAGTTTCTGCCAGAAATTGTCTTGCATCCACTATATTTAAACTGTAATGCAAATGAGAAAAGTTAAAAATGGTTAATTATTGAAAGTCATTACTTATTTTAAAATTAACATATGCAGAATCAAATAACAAAGGTACTGGGCGTATATACTATAAGTGACTATTGTCTGTTTTTAGCGGAGCTCCGGTGGTCCGAAGGGCCGCGAAGCGGAGCCACACACTCATATAGGAAAGGAAAGGAAACCCATGAGTTGATTTTCTCATGGTTATCATGGCTAGCGGTATTGTTCGTGGGCGCGTACGCACGACGGCGACGACGACGATGACCACGACGACGACGACCACGAAGACGAGTCGCGCAACAGGGCGGCCATACTCCAAATAATAGGTTGACAGAGACATACAGCCTTGGTTTACCGTGTACTTCTTTGATATTGGACATCCATGTTATGATCAATTGATGTCTGTCAAAACAAGATATCCACTGACCAGTATCACGTGACCATATCGCGGGCTCAAGTTTACAGCTCATCGAGGTCGCGTGTTTTTTTTTAAGTTGACCGCTGTCCAAGTGCTAATTTTCGATTGGATCGCAGAATCATCTCAGGTTAACTTGTTGAAAACAGGGCAACATTGTTCGGAAGCCGGTTAGCGCTAACCCAGGATTAAAAGTTAACCGAATTATAACTTTTTCTTCTATACATATGGTTTTTGCTGCTTTGTTTTGTGTATATAGTGATTATTAAAACTCAAAACAGAAGGCCAAACAATACACAGAAAACCTCGCCGCAAAGCTTACAAAACTCAAATCAAAATTCTACCTTTTCCTGGGTTATTTGGCTCTGAACAAACCGGCCCAGGAGATACGCTTTTAGGCCGGCCTAAATCTATATATTACGTTATACCATGTTAGCACTACAGCTTTTAAGCTGTATATTCAAAAATATATTTACAAATTAAAGTAATGAATTTGATCATTCCCTTAAAGATGCCTGTTTGTGGAAATAACTTCGTTGCCTGGATTCTATCACAGTTGAGTTAACTAAGGAATATGAAGATTAAGATTACGAAATAATGTCTTAATGACGTAACGCAAAATCTTTGAAGAATACCGTGGAAGAATTAAACAAAGTTTAATGTAAATCGATGTGATAAAAAGTAAAATTCTCATATCAATCTGATTGGAAAACTTGAAACACCAAAGAGAATTTTGGGACAGATGTTGGGCTAAAAGAAAGAGGAGACTTCCAAACTGAATTGTTTCTTGGTTAGATTACCGAAGGAAGAGTTTTTTTTTGACAGAGCGAGGAAACGGGCAAAATGTCTGGAAGAGATTTCTTTGGTTGGCCTCTTAATATGTACATTATGTGCACATAATTTACCAGCTCAAACTGCTGCAACAGAAATCAGCAGCCTTGGAACTTTCAGAGATGAGATAATTTCTTTTGAAAAATCCGACATATTGTACCTAGAGTTCTACCACCGTCATTCCATATCAGCCGGCATTTTCAGCCGTGCAGGGAATTCATAATTCTCTCCTCTCTATCCGTCCTGTACAGGCGCCTGACGCAATCGCATTCATTGGTACTACGGTGGCTAAAACTTTGTCACGCTTTGTGTAAATATTTCACAACGCGCCTGCTTCCTTTCGCAAATCCGAGAAAACCTTAGTGGTTTTTGTCTTCGAAATAGCCACTAGTGTGGCTTAAATACAGGCGTTTGGTGTATGTTTGTAAAACTTCCTGAAGAGGTCTACTGCTAGTTTAGTGTTTAATTTTAAATTTAGAAAAATCAAACCAAATTAAAAAAGAAGAAAAAAGTTTTGAATTAAAAAAAAAAAACTGAAAAGCTTTCCGGTCTGCTTATACTATAGAGACTAGGCTGTGCTACTCAGTGAAATTTACGAGAAGTTACTATTTTATTCGAAATTGATTGTATCATTTTTAAATCAAGCCAAACACTTTTACTTAAGAACTCTTGGTATTCCCGATAGGCCATTACACTAGATATAATTTTTTAAAGCCAATCGAACGAAAACAAACAAACAAACAAACAAAACAAAAGTTTACCTACACCAGCTAAAAACGAGTTATCCCTATTGTATACGGCTTATAATTTCAATCAAAACTGGTTAAAAAAGTGTTGAATAACTTTTAAACTGAATAGCAGTTCTCCAGAGAAAACAACGTAACGGTTGTTCCGGCCGAGCAATCGAGAAAAATATTGCAAATCCTGCGTTTTAATCAAAAAGGTGAACGGAAGTTATGAAAGGTTTAAATAACCCTTACTTTTCACAAATTATACAAATGACAGAATATTGGACAAATTATCAGATTTTAAGTTTTTCTAATCACACACTGTTTCTTTCTCTAGAAACAAGAGCAAATGGATTGCTCAAATCACCGACAAGAATTGGCGCTCGAGAGGCGTTTAAAAGCGACCTGCTTTGATTCAAGGGCTTTACCAGGCCAAAACAAACTCCTAGTAGCTCTTTTATAAGACAAAATGTGCAAAGTTATAACAAATCATCTTGAACAACTAATTTCGTTAAAGCCTTCAATTTCGTTAAGAGAATGCGAGTTGCTTTGCTAATGCTGTTGGCATTGATATGATTGCTATTCATTAACTAACTTTCCTTAAAGCGTTACAGTGTCTTGCCTTAGAAAACAGCCGTCTTATGTCACGCCCTCAACTCGTCTCCCGAGAAACGCCTGAAACTCGATGTGCGTTTTGTTTGTTTACAGCGGTCGGGTTGTTCGTAATCCAGGTTTAAGAGTTGATGGAGGTTTAAAGTTTTCTTTCATGAGTAAAAGTATTTTCTTTGCTAATTTTTAGAGGACTTAGAGCTTGTAAGTCGTCGTCAAAAGTTGAGAGAGAAAAAAAAATGGCTTAAGTTTATAAATGAGTAACACTAATTTTGGACTAGCTTGGTCATGCTTTGAACAACCAGGCCATGGTTAAGTTTCACTGTAGGTAATCATGTCGGAAGTAATATCCCGCTTGGCACTAAAAGAGATAATGATCTAAGTCTCCCTCCACTACTATTGAACTGAAGCTAACTGAAACATACACATGCTTTGACCGGATTAGTCAGTACTACAATATCGGACAGGACAAAAACCTGGGAGAAATAAGTTGTAGATGTAATAGGAGCTGCAGTTCTTTACATGAATGGTGAATAATATGTCACAACAGCCTCCATACCGGTGAATGCAGACTTTTCTTGCGACTGTACCCTCAGCCAATGTAGGATGATCACCATTCAACCAGATAGGATAGTGTGCACCACAACGGTCCATCGGTGGACATGTGGTCACCATTTTTGTGCCTGCAGCTCCTTGGAAGCGATACCAGCCATTGAGTGTGTAGTCACATTGCTCGTATCCTGCTTTATAGTCATATCTTCTATCCGCATCTGTCAGGTTTTGGTAGTTCTTACATATGTCAACTAAAAAAAAAACAAACAAAGTAATACGTAAATAACTGTCCCCTGATCCGTAGATACCTCTGTCGTGCTGTATCGTTGGGTGTTACTTGTAGTTTGAATACAGTCACTTCATATATTTTGTTCAATTTTACATCACTTTATTACATCCGGTCATGCACAAACATTTCTATATGATTTGTCTTTGTTTCCAGTTTTCCTGGGAACAAGGTTGTAAAAAGATCTCGCCACCGAAATATAGCTTCTACAATAGGTATTAATTACCACCTTTTTGTCTTGTTATACGAGAAAATCTACATATTTACATTTTAAATTTCCGGTTCAAATGCTGTTGGGTAACCTGTATGTAAGCCATAGGTGAATAAATCTGTCCTTCAGGCGATGATATTTATCGGCTCTAAGTGCGAGAGCATCGCAATGAGCGCCAGTGTTTCTCCACTAAGGTATGTTTACTCTCTGGCATTGGATAAACCGCTGGAGGAATACCATGTGGGATACTTTAACCAACTATGTAGTGGATTCTAACTTCATATGGGTTATTTATTATTTTTTTCCTGATACATGCCTATTTGTTAAATAAGATTCTTAAATGTGGCAAACCGTCCTTACATAACGACAAATAGAGTTTTTAACTGTAGCTAATTAAAACAGAATAGAAGATATCCCTACTAATGATAAAACTGTGTTGCACCTTCACAAATAGTACCGTTCTTTACAAATCCATCTTTGCACCGGCAGTTGTACGATCCATCCGTATTCTTGCACTTAGAGTTGGCAACAGCATTACATGGGTCGACCTGTACAGCACACTCATCGATGTCTAAAAACAAAGGGATCTAAGTGTTACTATTTCAATGTCACAATGGATGGTTAAGTGTCCCAATACGAGCGTAAAAGGGAATTCTGGGGGAAATAAACTGCTTGTTACGAAGGAAAATAAGTAGAATTGGCGCCTTAAATCCACTCCAAAGTTTTCACATTTCTAAAATGATTACACGGCATATAGAAACACCTTTAGCAAATACATTTTATTAGAGAAACCTTCAGTGATATCAACCACACAATACTGCCATCTGCCGATCGATTTTAGGCGTTTCAGCCCTATTACTTGCATGTGGTATTACCTGCTGTTATCTACAGCGATTATCTCATTCACACTGTTCCAGTAAAGTCTAGTGCGCAGCTGCAGTTGAATTCGCTCACTCGTCTAAGTAAAATATTTGTCTTCACTTTCAAATAACTCTTCGCATTATTTCTCCTCCACCTGGCCACAGAAGGTGTAAAATCGGCCCTGAAGCCATACCCATCCGGTCAATTCCCCATCTGTCCCCCCTTCACCAGATTGGAGGTTATGACCATGGAACTACATGCCCTAGTGTGTTTAGCATGTGTAACTTTGGGTCGTGTCTCCGGTTAAAGGCAAACTTTTACAAGAAAATATGCTGTAAAGAAGGAATTAAAACATTTCTGCTGGAAAAGTAAAAAAGATGAAAGTTTCACAGCAACTCGTAAAAAAGGTTTCTTTTGGTCTCCTTGTGGCAATAATAGTCAAAGACGATTGACTTTCTCTTTTTTACCTTTTTCCAGTGGCTGTCAATTTCTAGGAAATACACCTTTTGATTGGCTCCCAATCGTTTGTTAACATTGCTGTTGTATTATTTACACGAACTGCTACCTGTTTCACATTGTGTGCCATTAAATCCTGGTGCACAGCTGCAGTTGAATCCGTTCACTCGGTCTGTGCAGGTCCCGTTGTTCTTACAGGGATGACTTGCACAGTCATCGATATCTGTTTTAGAAGATAAGATTGAAAGGATTAAAATGCAATTGCTTATGTTGTTACATTTGACGGAGCCCGGCCCGGAGCAAATAGGCAAAAGAGATCACTAACTAACTAACTTTTAAAATTTTTGCTTTTTCTAAAGAAAAACAAAACATCTTTATCAGATATCTATCATTATCATAATCCAGTCAGGGAATGGCAACGAATCTGCTCCGTGAAATATCTCTGTTCCACAAACAATTTCTTGCTGGGTAGGAATCTTCTGGTTCTGACCACCCGCTGTCAATTGCACGAGGAAGATAGAGCCTGTTTGACTGTTAATTATTAGTCGAGAGAAGATAGCAGACCTGAAACCCATCTTTGTAGCTCTCGGCTTCATGACCTTCATAAATGCTGTTGCTGTTTTAACTCTAAACAAATAGTTTTGCGCAGATGGAGCCCGATTGGGTTTTAAAGCTGGGCTTCTTCTTTACGAAGAGCATCTCATAGATTAAACAGTCTATGTCCATGTCTTGAACGTTATTTTCGCTATGGGAACGTTTATTGCCGGAAGGGTTTATTAAAACATACAGTGCTGGTTCGATCACATTAATAGAAAGGTAAAATAACTTAAATGTAAAAGCTCGTAAAAAATTGATTTAGCGCCAAGGTTGTACGCATCGCAAATATGCCTTATTTTATAGAATACAGAGTCTCTAATCATAGAAACAGCCTGGAAGTTAAGGCATTTTATAGCGCGTAGATAAGACTTGTTACAAGAGGTTTGAAAATAATAAATCGAGGTAAAACCCCGAACGTCTAGTTACCTAGTTTAGACATGTCACAACGAGCCAGGACTACCTCGCCAGGTTTAATTGAATCGAACCAGTAATTACCGCTGACTGCATCTTCTCCTTCACTCGCCCTGATCTCGGTGCACGACTCAGCTGGCAACTCGGGAACGGATCCAAGGGGAACTAAAAATAGAAAAGTCAAAAACATTGTTTTTTTTTGTTGGCGCTTTTCTGTGATTACTAAACACCACTATTGTTAAGCTCTCTTGACGAAAAACTGCGGGCGTTGTTCGTAGTCGTCGGGATGCAATGAGATTCTGGGCACGCCTGCATACGACACAATTACTCTCCTCAAAAAAAGATAGAGATCAATTGTTCAAAGAAGAACAATACCTCTTTTCCTGAATCGTTTAATATAGAAGCGATCGCTGTCCGGAACAAAATCTTCAGGTCTGGCTTCTTTGGTGCGGTTGTTCAACTCACATATGCCTTGGCTGATGACGTAGTTAAAGCTTTGACATCTGACATCATCATCACACTTGTCTAAACAATTAAGCGGCCAGATTCCGGTCTTCTCCTCGATGAAGGTATGTCCTTTTAGCATCATGCCACGGATGGAATATTCACCTCGAATTATACACTGCTGAGCGTCCAGTTTATAAAACATCTGAGACATCAGAAGCACCGTGATGGCCGTACTTATGCCAGCTTCTGAAACTGTCATATGGAGAGAAAAATATCGAGTCTTGCATAATATGTTTCTTGAACCGTACATAAAAAATTAACTGTTAGATGCAAGCGGCCATCTCGCTCTCTTATAGCTGAGTATCAATGAGCAGAAATACCTGTGAATGGCAGCGACACAAAACGCCACCCCTTATTACACAGTGTTGGTTGTAAGCAATCTTGTAAGGTCTGTAAACAATCTCGAAATAAATTTTAAAAAACTACAAAATAATCTTGAATCAGGCAATAGTCTTTACTTGAAATGTATTCGTCGAATTCTAGGCCTATACAAACAAAGAGATAATAAAATAGACACACCAAAAGAATCTAGAATATCTGAAACAGAAGGGGGGTGCTGCCTCCGTTAGACAATCTCACTAATAACGCTCTGTATCTAGGGAGCGGCTGGTGAGGGAACGCGTTGTCAATCATTGAAATTTACTTTAATTTGTGAGAAAAAGCGGTGAAAAACTCAGGCTGCGTCCACACTACAATGGAGAAATTTGAAAACACGGCTATCTTTCTAAGGTTAGGCCTGCCGTCTCCTCTAAACCGTCATGAAAACACTCTTGAAACAGGAGGAATTTGAAAATATGGCTATCTTTCTATGGTTAGGCCTACCGTCTCCGCTGGCCCGTCATGAAAGCTCTTCAAACAGGAGGAATTTGAAAACACGGTTATCTTTCTATGTCATGAAAACGCTCTTGAAACAGGAGGAACTTGAAAACACGGCTATCTTTCTATGGTTAGGCCTACCGTCTCCTCTAATCCGTCACGAAAACGCTCTTCAAACTGGAGGAATTTGAAAACGTTGGCTTGCGTTTTAGTCTGGACGAGAAACATTTTGGGTTAGGGTTCCTCGGTTTTGTTAAAGTTTGGACAAAAGGTTGGATGTTGAACACGCACGTTACATTCTGCAGCCCAGCATGCGATTGTTATAAATGAAAGGTTAGTTAATTAAACGCCACTACAGCAACTGAATTTAAGTTTATTCCTGTGGCATATAGATTGTCCGCTTCTAATTTTGCCATACTCTAGAAAAAAAATGTATTATCAGTCGTCAAGTGACCGTAACAAGACAAATATGTCTATCTTTATTTTTCCGAAGACGTTTAATATTGTGTTTCGAAACAATCATGTTTTTCGAAAGTTGTTTACAAACCTTGTGTTTCCGTGGTATTTTCCGTGTCTTCTACCTTTGTTTTGGTATAGTTGAAAATTTAAACAAAAAATTTCGTTGTTTTCCCGTCAATTATTTTTTTGCTCAAGGTGGCTCCTGATTAAGTCAGCTTAAATATTGAATAAATATCTGTATGTCAAGACGTCATTGCAACTTAGAGCTTAGCTTATCTTCAAATTTAAAAAAGAACAGGAATTTTTGATGAAAGGAAGGATACTGAAGATTATATTGTGCAGCCATGGTTAAAAGTTAGTTAAACGCCATTCAAAAAACTGATTTAAATTAAGCTGAAAATGCCGACTTGCGTCTTAGTGTGGACTGGAAACATTTTGAAAACAGAGCTTTTCGAAAGCGATGACATCGCGATAATCAAGTGAATTCCCTGCCAAAGTTTTTCTCAAACACACGCCCAAAACGACCGGTGATTGTTGCATTTTCCAAATTTTTCCAGCGTAGCGTGGAAGAAAACAGTTGGTACGTTTTCAGACGTGGTCTATTGAATTAATAATCTGTAACGCTGTGTTTTTTTTTTTTCTGGAAAAGAGCTGGTTAAATTTATTCACGCAACACCTTAACTTTTTTTTATGTTTGCTTTCTTCAATTCACTGAATCCGATATCGCTCACTTAGACAAAAAGTAGACGAAAAAGTTCAACAAATACACAGAAAGAAAGAAAACAACGAAAACACTCGGGTTCGCTCGCTCAAGAGAAAACCGCATACTGGCCTTCAAACCGGAACGTACGTAAACAACAAAGATGTTTTCTGCATAATTTGACTTAACTGAGGGGTTTTAATGATGACATACGGTAATTTCATACGGTGAAGAAAATGAGGTATTTCAAATCCACCTGTTACTGGTAATAACTTCTTTATTAATTGTCGAGTGCTTTCGAGCGCGTAAGAAGTCGTTCAGTCTTATTTTCAGACTACAGGAATCAAGGGATAATTACCTTTGTATTAGAAGACTGAACCGAAAAAAACTGTTACACAACCTATGGGCATAAAGTTCATATTTATGCTGATGATTAAATTCAGATAATATATTTTTTAACAACAGCATTACATATAGTAGGAGATGTTTGTTAGACTATAACAAGAAGCCAGCATTTCGATTATTCGCCGTTTGAACTCCAACTTTTCCTTCCCTTTGAAGATATTTGAAAGATCTGTCCTCAAAGATCACACAAAATGCAAAGCAATGGGTGTCAGATTAACTACTTTGCCGATTTTAGAAACGAAAAATGCGCGCAGCATCATCCTTTTTAGGCGATATGATACAAACTAGACACACATTTTACAGATTCCTTCATCTTCGTCTCTATTTAGATGCTGACAGAGAATCATTTTTAAGAACGTAGCGAAGCTATAAGATAAATGCATGTAGCAATTTGTCGGCCGGCGTTTTGTAAAGAATTATGCGTCGGCAATCGTATCAAAAGCGAGCTCAGTCAATTGACCCTATGGCGCTGTTACACTAGGTTTTATCAAGCAAACTGTCTCGCAATTTTGTTTTGACAAAAAATTACCCGATGCGGCAACATATAGCAGGTTTTTGAAAGGGATTCAAAAAACCTGCAACATGGTTGTCCGAAGTTACAATGTTGCGTTGAAAATCGTCTCGTGACGGAATCAAATTCCACTTTTTGAGATGCTTGCTCTAACTGACAAACGTTGCAAGTCATAATCATTTTAGGGAGTGTCACATCTGACCACGTCTAGTGCAAATTGCCTCTTGGATGCTCAACGCAAATGGAAGGCAAATTACAAATAAATTCCGGTAAAGTTGTTGAAATGTTATTTCTAAAAAACTTAACACATCGAGAACTTGAAATCTCCTTGAAAATGATATTTTGTTTTTGTTTTTGTTTTTGTTTTTTTATCTCAAAACCTGTTTCAGTATTTTCTCAGGCAAGAACTATCCTCGATTAAATACCGAAGATTGCTAAATATAGAAAACTTCCACGAAAGACAAGGAAACCAAAAATGACTGAATTGCAAGTTTTAGATCGAAAGAGAAGATTAGTTTTCCAAACTCAGCATCAAAAAGTTTGAACCAAATAAGAACATTTATATTTTCCCACGGGTCTTATCTTTTGCACTCTTCGCGCATCGTCAATTAAATATAAGGACCGAAATTCTTCTCACAAAAGAGGCAGACAGGAGATAAAAATGTTACACAAAATACTCAGTTTTTTTTTTGTCCGTTTTTGTGAGTGATTAATGAAATATCGGGTAAGTTTTATTCGAGAAAATATTAACGTGAAATGCTCGGCGGAGGGCAGCATGTAACAAACTTGCGACCGACAAAACCGTTGCGTTTGGATTCCTGATCAAATTTGAAATTTAAAAATGTCGGCTTTCATGAAGAGGGGAAAATCGGAGTACTTCGGAAAAAAGCCAACGAGAGGAAGAGGAAGAACCAACAACAAACTCAACCCTCTTATGAGGCAGAGTTCGTGATAAGAACCCGGGAACTTGGTGGGTGTTAGGATACACAATTTTAGGGTGTATAAAACGGCAATTAAAGAGTATAAATTAAAATGTAAGGACAGTTTTGAACTCACCCTCCGAGTGCGTCGGACGAAGCATTATTGAAATCCATGACAAAAAAACGAGACCAAAAACAATCATTTTTAAAGCACAACGGATGTCTTCAGTTCTCAAGGCTTATGGATAATATCAAGATAGCATTGAGACAGCACCAGCTGGGGATATGTAGCCGAAATAACACCTCCTTAGGAGTCAACGCTGTGTAATGAAGGATGGTGTGTTGTGTCTCGGTAGGTGTCAAACGTGGCAGCTGTGAGAGATGAACCATTCAGAGCTATTTCTGTGCATGTCAGTTTGACTCCTCCCACTATTACTAAGACTTCCCGTTCAAATTACGCACGTATAATGCCAGCTAAATATTTCGATCAGCGGTTTTGTCAACTACGCTTCCATCTTGCGCGCCTGTTAATAGGTGCATATTTTCTACAATGAAATAAACGTTCCAAACTCATATTTTTAACAGTCACTCAGTTAAAAAAAATGGAATTTCCAGCACTTTTTCCGTGTTCCCCATCTTTGTTTTGTTTTGTTTATTGAAAATTAAACATTGTCTAGTTGTTTGTCTCTTAAGTAATGTATTTTTTGTTGTTGTTTAAGTTGGTTTGTGATGAAGTTGGCCTAAATTTGAATACATATCCATTTATATATTCTTCGGTTTTGTTTAAGTTTTGACAAAAGGTAGGATGTTGAACGCTCACGTTACATTCTACAGCCCAGCATGCGATTGTTATAAATTATTTAAAGTTAGTTAATTTAACGCCACTCCAGCAACTGAATTTAAGTTTATTCCTGTGGCAAACAGATTGTCCGCTTCTAATTTTGCCATACTCTAGAAAAAAACATGTATTATCAGTCGTCAAGTGACCGTAACAAGACAAATACGACTATCTTTATTTGTCCGAAGACGTTTAATATTGTGTTTCGGAAAAAAAAAAAAAAAAAAATCATGTTTTTCGAAAGTTTTTTTTAAAAACCTTGTGTTTCCATAGTATTTTCCGTGTCTTCTACCTTTGTTTTGGTATAGTTGAAAATTTAAAGACAAAATTTCATTGTTTTCTCGTCCAATTTTTTTTGTGCTCAAGGTGGCTCCTGATTAAGTCAGCCTGAATATTGAATAAACATCAGTATGTCAAGACGTCATTGCAACTTGGAGTTTAGCTTATCTTCAAATTTAAAAAAGAACAGGAATTTTTTATTAAAAGAAGGATACTGAAGATGATATTCTGCAGCCACACATAAGATGGTTAAAAGTTAGTTAAACCCCCTTCAAAAACTGAAGTTTAATTATGCTTCAGTTTTCAGGCGTCAAGTTAAGATTGCAATGATGAATTTCATGAGACGGGAACACCTGGTATAAAAAACTATCACTCCTCGTGCGCAGCCAGTCCGAGTCCCAACTTTGCGTTAGAATAAAAAATCCCAAGAGCTGAAAAGAAAGGAGGTAGAGTTTGATTCTTTCTATCAAAGGCAAAGGCTTTTTTATAATCTTACTAAGCACAAGGAAATATTTCTGAAGAAAGTTTGTAGATAGACGTGTTTATTATTTTGTGTCCACAGACGCTCTATTTTGGCTTGAATAAAGTGTTAACCGCAGGGGATTTGAGTAAAGCCCGAACTCAAGGAGCTCGAAGGGGTGGTCCAGGAAAAAGATATTCGCGCGCTCGCATCGCTCGCGCGCTCGAGGAAAAGGAACTCCTAGCAAAAAGATTAACGTCTTTTGACAGACTATGGTTTGACTGAGAAAGGACTAGGCTCGAAACATCTGCTATAGACATCGTTTTTAATTTGGCACTGTGTTATTAATATTTACAACTTTTTAACTGTGAACTGTGCCACGCAGTAACTGATCCTTTTGGATTACAAATATTTATGTTTTTAACGACACGACTTATTTACAGTACTTAAATGGCTGGAAAAAACGCCACAGCAGTACCACGTCCTTTAAAAATACAGCTCGACATCTGTACAAAAGAAAATGCGGTGGCTTTAAAAGCTCTAAACTTACCTTATCAAAAAACAAAAACGATTCGTGCAGACGATCCGCTATAATTTACAGCACGTGTGGAAACAGCTAATCGCGTGACACTTCCAGAGACACCCGGAAGATATCCCGATTCCCGTCCCTTAACAGGGCGCCTGAAAATTCTAGTTTTTGCCATTATTATGGGAACCCAATTAATGGGAAAATGACAAAGACAGTCATAAGAAGTCTTATGCCTGGTACTAGAAGTAGTTTTTGAGTTTTCAGCCTTTGAGCATATCCATTTTAGAAGACCGCATTAAGCCAGCTTTGAACTTTATGACTATCTTCGTATAAATATTCTGTTGATTGAAGATAAACTATAAGCTGCCAGGATAGAAAATACGTGACGTCACAACTTAATGCCACATCCGGTTGAGGCGACCTCGTTCCCAGGGTCCTCTCTCTACTTCGAGAGCTAGAGAGAGGACCCTGGGAATGAGGTTGCGGGTGAAAGCACAATCAAAGATCACGTGTCCAGAGGCACGATATCCTCGTAAATATGGCGGGTGAAGTGTCTCGCAAGATAAGACATTTTGGTGTTTTTCTGTTTTTATCTGCTCTTCTGTGGCTTGGTCTTATATTGCGGTAAGTAAGATTTAGTCCTTCAAATTGAAAAGGAACTTCCAGAATAATGTAAGAGGGCGGAAGCGTTTTTAGACGGTGAATTTGAGCACATGACAATAACATTTAACATTAATTTTCATTGGGGCTTCAATACCAAGTTGGTTTTCATTACAACTAGCGCCCAAGAGCAAATAGCTGTTCATATTTTTGAATCCAGTTGAAAGCTAAATTCTAGGGCTTTCATTAAAATTTTCAACAGGAGATCGAGCGACTGGTTTCCACAGGTAGGCAAAACTTCTTTATATTAAAGAAAAACTTTCCTCTGATCAAACCAGGGAGGCAAAATCATTCTCACATGTAGCCGGTCAATTTGCCCAGTGCTTGGCCCTTAATGAAACTCCCTGTAAATTGTTGATGTTATCCTTCTAATCAAATTATTACAATTCCCTGAATCTGATAATCCTGCACTATCATTGGCTACCCCAGCAGGCAAAATGGCACTATCTTGCCAGTGGGGGTTATGTGCTGTGTCCCACGGGATAAAATTGGTCCTTATCACATGTAATAACTCATATACTGACTTAACATGTTCGGTGAATATTGCTGAATATTGGCCTTGTTCTTTTTTATTTGCTTATAGACCTTGACTCTGTTTTGGTCCGTAAACATGCAAAAATAGAGCTTGACCAATATCCAGTCATCTTGACCTCATGCTTGGTCAACAAGCCACATGTAATCGCATGAGTGTAAATTCAAGACGGACAAGCATGCAGAACAAGGTTGATTGCTAATAACCCCATTAGTAACAAAGTCTTTAGTACAAACTTCTTTTAAGCAAAAACACTCAGTAGTGTTTTCGATAAATTTTTAACACTGTAGGAAACACAGAGAATAAAGCCAGTAATGCACAAGTAAGTGGTGTGTGAATCCAATTACAGAATTTAGTTGTGACAGGATATACAATTGGACACCCAAGTGACTGCACAATGAATGATGAGTTATAGATATAGCTACAGTCGCACCTCGATTATCTGGACTTGTTTGGACTAGGCAAAATAGTCCAGGCAATCGAGGGTCTGGATAATCAAATATATGAATAAAGCCAAAATATGAATATTAATGAGGAACAAAACTATTTAAATAAAGCAACATTTAATCGTGAAACACTTTTACAAATCGTTTGGAAAACAATATGGTCTACTGGACATCTTGAACCACTCAACACTTAGCCAATCAGAACTCATTTGAGTGTTCTTCATTAGTTACGTTGCATGCGAGTGCTGCTTTTGCTCTTTGAAAGCAAAACAAACTCGTTTTTGACTGCACTTTTCAATGCTATAGTTTTCAAAAGAATATTGCTACGGATCTTGATCATGACTGATAAATATTCATGACAAAATTGGGACTAGAGAAAAAGTCTGGATAATTGAGAAATCCGGATAATCGAGGTATGGATAATTGAGGTTCGACTGTACAATAACTCCTATACCACAGAGTACAAAACAGATGATATGTAGAGTACAACATGAAAGTTTGTGTAGTCACTCAGACTTAAATTATAAATTTCAAATGAATGTATGTAATGCAGTTACTTAATAGTCACCTCATACATGAACATTGGTTGTTCCCACAGAATGAAACACATCAACCTGAACATCACTCGTCTGGAGCCTAGATTTTCATGACAGAACATGACGATATCAACATGGAAACTACTATTGGTAGGTAAGTGATAGCAAAAGCTATTAAAGCAGCTTTTTAAAATATAATGAGTTTTGTCTTCAAAACAAAGCCATAGAAAAAAAGCTTGCTTTAAATAAATGTAGAATGATACCAAAGAGGAGAATATTATGATAAAGGGACCCAATGGACATGTTTAGATAAAACAAGACTGATTTAGCGAGAGAGAAGATACAAACACATACAATGTAGATATGCAAGGGATAAATGAATTATTTTCTGAGTGACAGGCTGTCTGTAGGTGTTGAGATTGCAATGCAGTGGATAAAGATGGAGTGCATGTTTCTGTGGGCTTACTGATCATTAAGTTTTTGGTCCATGTGCAATTTAAAATATGTTATTGAAAATACATTTGGCATAAAATAAGGTTAAAGTGCACATCACATCATACCAAAAGTTGTAAAACGTTAGTTTTGTTTGGACTTCAACCTATGCAAACATTGGGCAAAAATCATGTTTGCTTGTGTTTACTACTATAATTAAGTATCCTGTGATGCTTTGTATATTTTCTTTGCTAATGGACTTTGCAAGATGGCATCACAGAGGGTCCACTGACTATACTTAAAAAATTACCATGTAACCAGTGCATCTGACATTTTCCTATGAAAACAGCAAAAAGCTGAAAAAACTTGAGAAATTTCACCTTTTGACTTTTTAGGTAGAAGTGAAATGAAACAAAATTGACTTGAATGATACCCATGAGAAATCCTAAAAATACTCCACCTTATCTTGAGGGTTGGAGTGGTTATAAATATTATTATTTTTGCTACACTGTACCTGCACAAGAACTAATAACACTATGGAGACAAAAATTAAAAATGAAGTGGGTACGGGTTGTTTCAATGTTGTTTAGCCATTTCAAGAATCTTTTGTTGGACCATGTTTGTGACTACAGATAACCTAGCCGTGCTGCTTATAATGTTGTTGATGAGGGTTCATTTGTGGGAGGAGGAACCCAAATTAATTTCTTTAAGTATTGTTGCAGCTGCATTTAATTCTTTGTTATTTTTCTGTTTGTAGGTGCATTCTTTCATGATCATCGCATTCTTTTCGTTAATCTCGCTTTCTCATTATCAATATTCTGTCAGGTTTTTTCACATAATTTTGTTTTGTTTCAGTCCCCTTTTGTATGCGTCTTTCTAGTTTATTTGTGCATTTTCATCGTGACGCAACTATCATCTCGTTTCATTTACCGCCCTGCCATTTTCCTTTTACGTGTTCCTTGCTTCCTAGTCATACAACATTTCAATCGCTCCCTTTTCATCGCTTTCTTCGCACTCTATCATTAAATTGCACATTTCGTCTTATCGATTAAAGCCAAGTAACGCGTTGAACATTGACTACAATAAGTATAATTAAACTTCCTGGACCATTTGGCTTCATGTTATTTACATGTAGTTATAATATTTGTTATTGTTGAACTGAAGAGACATGGTGGTCTACATGTAATGGTCAGTACACTGGACTGCGTATGAAGCAGTCTTTGGTTTGTTTTTGGGCAAGACACTTTACTCTCACAGTGTCTGTCCACCCGGGTGTGCAATTGGTACTTGGTGAATTCAATGCTGGGGATACCCCTATCTGTACATGGACTAGCATCCCATCAAGGGGGTGGGGGAGGGGGAGAGAAGTGCTTTTTATCACTTTACCTGTACAGTATGCTTCAAGAAAATAGCATAAGCTGCTGCAGTGTTTTGGATCACTTAGCCTGACATAGATTCTACTTAAGCTTCATTGTCAAACCTTTCCCCTAGTAGGGTTGAAACTTTAAAAAAAGCTGATGACTCATTTTTAATTGTGTAGTTTGTAAAACTTAAGAGATGAAGGCTGTCATAAACATTTCCTGTTTCTTACTACATGTAGATTCAAAACAGAGCAGCAACAATGAAGGCTAATGACGAGGCATTTGATGTGCTGAGACTCAATAGGAGAAAGCATCACATTGAAATATCAGATTTCATATAAGTAAGTCACAATTTCTTTGTGTTTGGTTTCATGTACTACGAATGACACAATGTAGGTGGGATTACCCTTGTGAGATGACTTTAAGAATTCCTAGGAATTCCTAGGAATTTCCTAAGAATTCCTAGGAAAAAATTCCTAGGAATTCCTAAGAATTCCTAGGAATTCCTAGGAATCTAAGGTGTGAATTTTCACGGTAATTCGGACTCGGAATTCCTAGGAATTCCAAGGAATTCCAAGTTTACATAGAGCTGACTTGGAATTCCTAGGAATTCCTAGGAATTCCAAGTCAGCTCTATGTAAACTTGGAATTCCTTGGAATTCCTAGGAATTCCGAGTCCGAATTACCGTGAAAATTCACACCTTAGATTCCTAGGAATTCCTAGGAATTCTTAGGAATTCCTAGGAATTCCTAGGAATCTAAGGTGTGAATTTTCACGGTAATTCGGACTCGGAATTCCTAGGAATTCCAAGGAATTCCAAGTTTACATAGAGCTGACTTGGAATTCCTAGGAATTCCAACTGAAATATACTCACCTTGAAAATTCCTTAAAATTCCCAAAAATTCCTAGGAATTTCTGAGAATAACTTGGAATTTGTAGGATTTTTTGAGAATAGGTTGGAATTTTTGGGAAAATCTGAGAAAAACTGGGAATTTTGTATCATTTGTAGGCCAGACAAAATTTTGATGATAAATGCCTAGCATTAAAATAACAAATAAAGTCACTGATATCACATCAAACAGGTTTTAAATGAATGGTTTATTACATTGGCTCTCATGAATTTAAACATAAGAATAATCATCCTGTTTCTTTTTCATTACATCAAGAATCAAAAGTAAAACTGAAAACAGATATGAAGGTCAAACTTTTACATGTTTGATAAAAAGAGAACTTTTTCAGATAATTTACTTTTTTAGTTTGCAAATCCAACAATTTTCCATACACAAGATTTTACCTTAAATTATTGTTATTGTGTGGAACATATCTGGATTTTCATGATTGTAAGGAATCAATGATAAGAACAAAACTGAGACATTCCTTAAAATTAAAAAAAGGCTGAGTTTGGGCAAACTTAGCTGCTGTTCAGTTATTTCTGTTGATTCTGCAGCTAGCCTCTTCATCTTCATCTTTGTTGTATGACACCTAAAACAAAATTTAAAAAAATACATTACACTGCGATATATATGAGGTACTGTAAGACTAAGATCCAAATATTTATGTGCTCACAGTTTAATACATGCAGCTAATTAAGGCCTGACTGTAAGCTGGTTGAAATGTTAAAAGAGAAGACTTGATAATTGTGAAGGTGCTTGTATACTATTGATAAATATGTTACATAAATCTTGAGCTTACAGTAGACTAAATCAAGGTTTTCCTTCTTCTATAAGTGTATCAACAACTCTCGAATTGGAGGATATATATCACAGTTTTTAGCCAAATTTAGACATTAGAAATATTAAAAAAGACACTTAAAACATTAAAGGAACATTGAAATAATAGAGTAAACGCAAAAGAATATACGGATGGACAAAATTGAAGATCAACACGGATTGCCATACAGTCAGGCTGAAACACACAGGAGACATATCAAACTCATGCAGACTGTGGCTGCCTCGTTGAAGTTTTTGTCAAGAACTTTGACTGGGATCAGCGAGAACTGCTATACTTGTTTCGTTTGAACAAGTGTGGCGAGAGAAACGACTTGTTATTCGCAAATCAAATTGTTTAGGCATGCCCTCTGGGCAACCTAAATTGTTTCAACCTTGCTTTAGCCAGAATTGATTTCATGCCATGACTGAGTGACCCACTCGTGTATGATTCGTGATGACAAAGTTCATTCAAAAGCTTTTGTCTAAATAAAAGAAGTTACTTTGTATAATATAGGGTTACTTGAATTTGATTACTCACCAAATAATTTTGTATACAGCTAATCTGCCCTTTGAATTTTTCCCTGTTGAAACATCCACAGTAAGACTTTCTTTTAGCTCCAAATCTTCGCCAAGAATAACATGTTTCTCATTAATGACACTCACGCTGTTTTCTTCTAGTCACAGGACCGCAGAAAAAGCCATTTTGATATAATTTTGGAAGTGAAATCTACTAATACGCACGAGCGATCAACCGTTAACGCTAAATTCAAAGATGGGCGCCAAAAGAGAATGACTAACGCGATCTTTGTCACGCTCAGTCACGAGGATAGTCACGTGAAAATTCGCGTGTTGTGATTGGTTCAGTTGATCAGTTGAGGAGAGAATGGAAACTGGAGAAGAAGGAGAGAGAGACTGGCAACAAGGTTGCCAGACCAGTCGCTTTCGATAGTAACTCTGCTTCCCTTTCCACGCTGTGTTGGTGGTCTTTTGAAAGATGGGTCTTGCTTCAAAAGGAAAAAACTACACAAACTTTTTACGAAGAAATCGAGGAAACTGGAACGTACTTTAACTAGTTGATCTGTTCCCGACGGTTGTCAAGATAACAAAGGATCGTGAGGCACTTAAATCAAGTTCACTGCAAAGGTAAGGAATCCAATTTTATAGGGATTTTCTGTTATGATAAGCTATAATTCTAAATAAATCAAACTAAGCAATGCATTGTGTGCTCTTTAAAAACCCCAAAAGCCGAAATTCACCTAAAAGGTTTCAGATCGACCTGAGAAAACGAGATAAATTCTGCAAAATAAGCTTAAGCTTGTTGTAAGTCCACCAAATCTATTTTGAGAGCCCACGTGTTTCAACACCCAGTCAGCACGATGCAGCAAGTAGAAATTTGCAATGCTTATCATTTTTTCCTTTGAATTATTTATAAGGATTAACATTATATGAGATCAATAGTCTTTTCAATACATCAAGATGTAGGTTTTTTTTATTTGTCATTTATTTATGTCAGTTATTTATTTGTTTCCCACTGACTCATAATCTTTTTTATTCTTTTGATTTTGTTGTGTCATGAATTAAAGTGACCACGAGGACAAGGAAATACAAGAAACATATTGATGATCCCACTATACCCATACCAAAATCTACAAGATTTGACCACATAAATTGCTTAAAGCAGTCTTCCCAGGCCAGTTGATGTCATCTCCCACTCTTGCATCACTTTTTCCTGGAGATCATTTCCAGCACCATGAACAGAACACCTTAGAGTTTTCGGCTCGCCTGAGTGAGATGGCTGTTGACAGAAATGTTGTGGATGACTTTGATGGACTATGGAGTCAACCTTTATGCAAGAATTGAAGCTTCACAGAAGCATTTGACGAAATTGAGTTGCCTATACACTGTACCTGAAAAGACTACAGAAATACCAGTTGATGTAATACACACAACAACTCAGATTTGTCCACAGACAGTGATTCAGATAATGATGTTGAAGTTTCTAGTTCTGACTCCTCTGAAGAAATTGAGAACTCTGACACTGACGGCCATTCACTGGACTCCCCTGATAAAAGTGAAACTAATTGTTCACAAGAAAAGAACATTTTCTGCCAAAGAATATGCCTGTATGGCTATTCTGGCCTTAATTTCAAGACATTGTATGACAATGAGAGACTGCTAAAGATATCCTTGTTTTAATGAAACTATGGGTAATTTGTCCAGAGAATGTCACAGTACAGTTTTGCAAATTTACAGCAAGTGTGTGGAAACTGTGAGCTTTTCATTTCTGACATCTGTGAGAGATGTGTTCCTCTTTTTCCTAAAGTCATAAAGGATCAAGTCAAAAATCGTTCAACAGTGGGCTGTGATGGGTATGTGTGTGAATCTACAATTATATTAAATATATACATGCATATATATACTTTTGGTTTTATTGAAATTGTAAATAATATATATACATTTATGCTGACAGGAATTTTTTGCCTAATCTATTTATCAGATCTGAGAGCATCCATTTTTCTATCAGTTAAACTCTGGGTGTTTGATTTAAGGGTCCATACGGGCACATATACACTAACAAATCAGGTTGGATCTAAAAAGCAATGTTATGAGTGCTATAGTTTTATGTTGAGTTGTCAGACTTAAACTGGAATTAATGTAGTAACATTTGTTTGGAAATAATTACCTTGGAGCTTGACAACAATAAAAAGGTATGGAACTCCAGGGAAATGATCCTGTTGATTTTTACTAATTCACAGAAACTGATTCATGCACTGAGTTCATCTTTAATTTTGACATTTTGGGAAATTTATAGAAATTTCAAACACAATATTTCATGTGTTTTAGCTGTTCCCAAAAATTCCCAGTCATACTTTTCACTATTCCCAAATATTCCCAGAAATTCCAAGGTCTTGGATTAAGCATAATTTGCATGGCTTGGAATAACTTGGAATTCCTAGGAATTCCCAATAATTCCCAGTCATACTTCCACTATTCCCAAATATTCCCAGAAGTTCCAAGGTCTTGGATAAAGCATAATTTGCATGTCTTGGAATAACTTGGAATTCCTAAGAATTCCTAGGAATTCCTAGGAATTCCCAGACTACTGGGAATTTATTTCGCAGGGGTATTATTTAAACTGATGTTATGTGGCCATTCTACACCTTAGCCCTTCGGGCTAGAGTGTACAAAAATTTCTTAAGACTGCAATACCTGGGCTGCTGTTATTGAGGAGTATTCTTTTGTGGGAGGAGAGATGCAGTAATCTAATGTTAAGCACACTGGACTGCAGATCAAGAAATCTGAGTTTGAGTCAACTGGTACGGTCTCCGCATTGTTTTCTTGAGCAAGACACTTAACTCTCACAATACCTCTCTCCACCCAGGTGTACAAATGAGTTCTGGGTGAACGTAATACCGAGTGCTAACCCTTTGACAGACTAGTATCCCATGGGGGAGTAGTTCATAAACACTCATTATCACTTATGTCACAGAGACTGGGATAAGCTGTGGTGGTTTGCATCACTTGGCCTGATGCAGACTTAACCTTAGCTTCTTTGTCGAACTTGCCCTTGTAGGGTTCACACTGCTAAAAATCAACTATGTAGTTCTGTGAAACAGACAGACTCGCATCCCATCGGAGTAGAACCACTCAAGATCATCTAATGCAGCAAAGACTGGGATAAGCTGTGGTGGTTTGCATCACTTGGCCTGGTGCAGACTTAACCTTAGCTTCTTTGTTGAACCTTGCCCTTGTAGGGTTCACACTGCTAAAAATCAACTGTGTAGTTCTGTGAAACAGACAGACTTGCATCCCATCGAAGTAGAACCACTCAAGATCATCTAATGCAGCAAAGACTGGGATAAGCTGTGGTGGTTTGCATCACTTGGCCTGGTGCAGACTTAACCTTAGCTTCTTTGTTGAACCTTGCCCTTGTAGGGTTCACACTGCTAAAAATCAACTGTGTAGTTCTGTGAAACAGACAGACTTGCATCCCATCGAAGTAGAACCACTCAAGATCATCTAATGCAGCAAAGACTGGGATAAGCTGTGGTGGTTTGCATCACTTGGCCTGGTGCAGACTTAACCTTAGCTTCTTTGTCGAACCTTGCCCTTGTAGGGTTCACACTGTTAAAAATCAACTGTGTAGTTCTGTGAAACAGACAGACTCACATCCCATTGGAGTAGAACCACTCAAGATCATCTAATGCGGCAGAGACTGGGATAAGCTGTGGTGGCTTAGATCACTTGGTCTGATGAAGATTTTACCTTACAACTGTACATGTACCTTCATAGTCCAAACTCACCCTAGTAGGGTTAAAACCTAAAAAATCTGATTACTTATTTTTGATTCTGTAATTTGTAAAACTTAAATGGTAACCGTTATTACAGTTCCCATTTCTTACTAGATACAATTCATAACAACCAGAAGGCTGTGTGCTGAGAAAGATCCATATTGCAGCAGTAGATCCCATATCAGGTGAGACTTGGTGTTTCTTTGTGTTTTGTTGCAGAAGTTATCAGTTACGCAATTTTGCATGTAGCTGTGTTAAGAATAATGGAACATGATGCAGGCAGAAAATTAAAACAAATAGAGATGTTATTGTTTCACTGTTCAGCTATTGCATTGCACTGTGTTCTTGGACATGACTCACTTGTAACTCTCACAGTGCTCCCCCCCCCCCCCCTTCACCCAATCATATACAAATAGATACTGGTTGAATTTCATACTGGGCCTAATCCTGCAACAGACTAGCATCCCATTTAAAGGGGGAGGGGGGGGGGGGGTGAAGGCGAGTAGAAAGACTCCTTATCAGTTGATGCTACAGAAACTGGGATAAGGTGTGGTAGTTTGGATCACTTGGCCTGATGCAGACTTTACCTTACCTTCATCATGGCAACTCCCCCTAGTAGGGTTGAAACTTCAGAAATTTGATTCATGACTAATTTTTAATTGTGTAGTTTGTAAAACATACAGTAATAGATCAAGGAATTCCATAAGGTTAGAACATTTGCCGTTTAAATTCTCGCTAGATAAAAAAACAGAAAAGCAAGGAAAAGAGCTCTATGTTGAGACTCTAGAGGAGAAAGAATCAAATTGAGACATTGGATCCCTTAGTAGGTCAGTCACAATTTCTTCTATGTCTGGTATCATGTACTAGAAATAATAATAATGAGCACAAATTAGGCAGAAAATTAAAATGAATATAGATCAATCGATTGTCTCACAACTGTTCGGTTATTTCAACAAATTGTTGTTATGTGTTTGCATAACTTAGCCTTTCAGGGGTAAGGTGTTCCCTAAGACTACAATGGCAGGGGTATTAATTGTTGTTAAGAGGATTGTTTTGTGGGAGGAAGGACACAGTGGTTTAATTACATGGTTAGTGTACTGGACTACAAGTCAAGCGATCTGGGTTTAAACCAATGGTTAGGGTCTCTGCACTGTGTTCTTGGGCAAGACACGTTACTCTCACAGTACCTCTTTCCACCTAGGTGTACAAATGGGTACTGGGTGTATTTAAAACTGGATGCTAACCCTGTGACACTAGTATCCCATCCAAGTGGAAGCTGCGGTGATTTGCATCACTTGGCCTGATGCAGACTTAACCTTACCTTCATTGTCAAAACTTACCCCTACAGGGTTAAAAATAATATTATGTAAAAAATGTGATGGTTTACTTTTAATTGTGTTGTTTTTGAAATAAAGAGATGAAGGTTGTCACAAAGGTTAAAACATTTCTTGTTTCTAACTAGATGCAGAAAAAGAAAAGGAAAGATAAAAGCTTTGCTGGGGCTCAAGAGGAAAAAGAATCAATTTGAGACATTAGATTCCTTTTAAGGTGGGTTACATGTAGGTTTTTAATCACTTGATAGTACCTTTACTAGGAATAACTTTACACAATACAAGCAAAGAACTTATTTGAACACAGATGTTATTTCACTGTTAAGATATTTCAAGAAACCTTTGTTATATGGCTAACTGGATACCCTAGCCCTTCAGGGCTAGGTTATACAAACATTCAGTAAGGGCCTATAATAATTGATCTTTTTGAGCCATTGCTAGGGAAAATTAGTTCTCTTATAACCTGCCCATTTTTTGGTTAGTTCAGAGTTATTTCATTTGTTTTAACCTTTTCATGATCCGTAACATCAGTGATGATGTCATCAAGCCAGGCCCATGATCATGTGACTAATTCCAAAAATGCAAAGGCCTCTAGGCATATTACTCTATCGAGATTTTTTCATTGATTTAATATTTTGATTTAAATCCTCATTTCTCTGTGATTTTGTTTCATTTCTACATGTATAAGGTTAGATTTTGACAGAGATTCAAGGTATTGAAAAATCTGCAATATTTTCTAAAACCGGAAGTGTCGCCAATATCTACCGGAAGTAGCCTTATAGCGCGTGCGCAGTTCTCTCTATCAGGGGCACTTTGATAACTTCAAACGAAGCACACAAAAGCCACACGAAGATAACTCTTCTTTTGCGCGTGTTTTTCTGTTTTTCTCTTATTTTGATTTTGTTTGACTGTACTTTTGTGAAACACATAGAAAAAAACATCTAAACTGTAACTGAATATAAAAGCTATTGAACTGTTTTAATTTCCCAGGCTCAGGCACTGGAAGTGAAATTTCACTTCCTCAGCAACGCGCGCGAAGGCGCGCCTAAATCGGTTGTTGGGCCCCTTAAAGGGCCCTAGTCAGCCACACCTTTGTTTTTGTTTACATGCTAGAGTTTGGCTGTTATATTTTATTCGGAGCATGTCGAAACGAAGGAAATCACTGTGAAACTACTGCAGATAATTAAACGTCCTTTTAGGAACGCAACTTATAGTAAAGCTACATGTATAAGATTTCGCTTCACCATGCAATATCAACAATTTCGATGACATCGAAAATAGCGGAGGCTGACTAGGGTCCGAGGTACTGTTGTCGATGATTATTCAAATTTCGAGACAATAGGTCTAATTGGATCAACAACCAATTGCTTTCCGGTTCATGTATCAATGCTTCCTTAGCTATTAAGTCTCGTGTGTGATAAGCTTAAAATTTCTCCTGACATTCTCAAACATAATCATGAAGAAACAGTGAAGAGGATATACATGCCGAGAGTAATCTCAAAAAAGAATTGTCTAGATAGATCAAAACCAGTACGGAGAATTTGTTTTTTGACTAAGAACTCTGAATAAGGACAAAGCAATGAGAAGAAAGGTTATGAACTTGACTATATTGTCTTGATATTTCACCAAATTCTTAGAACGAACTAGTCTATTAAGCACGCATAAATTATTCCTCAGGAAGAAAATGCAAAAATTAATATTGCTCGTTTAGTCAGGAACATTTTTTGCCGTTGGAAGTAAAGGTTAATTTTAGAATGCTATATTTTGGCCGGTGCCATTTATTTCGTGTTGCTGCTTGTCCGCGTTTTAAGTTGTTCTTGATATCATTATGTACACTCTGTGTATTTCTATGATGATGATAAAACCAAACGAGTGCATTCCCAATGAGAGAATTAAACTGTAAACTCAAGTCCAGAATACACTTCATGTATATTTTGTTCTTTGGGTGTCAGTATACCCATTGTTAATTGGACGTTTTATTTATCTTTCTTTCAGCCTGCCATCTCAAGTGTACGTGCAGCGACATTAACGTGGAAAGAAACAAAGCAAAGCAAAGAACTTCGTTTAGATGTTTCTTCAGTGGATCGCGTTTTAAATGTAAGGTAGATTTACCAGACAAAGTTTATCTCGATTGAGTTTCTTGCGACAAGATTGTTAGGGCGGAGCTGGTATTAGTGATTTTACAATATAAAACTCAAGAGTCAAAAGAAGGCATTGGAATTACTCTCAAATTGTCTGGTATCTAAAAATAGAGTAGTGGTAGTCAAGAGTTAACATTGTAAGATAATGGTTTGACACTAACTATTTTTTTTTACGTTTTGTTCAAGACGTTTCGGCTGGTGCTCGAGCCTTCATCAGTTGAAATACTAACGTTAGTACGCGTGATTCAAAAAACTGTACGTCGAACGCGCGCGGAGGAAAATTCCGCGTGAAGTTTCAAGAAAACGTAGCGCGAGACTTATGCGCGTGCCAAAGACTTGTAGACTTCTGGGATGGCGATGTGGTCATTTCCAGTTTGCGGATCCTTTATTGAAATCCAGGGCCGGGTTGTTCGAAAGCCGGTTAACGCTAACCCAGGATTAAAAGTTAACCGAAGTATTTATTTTTCTTGCTTAAAAATGTTTTTTACTGCTTACCTTTTGTGTAGTTTGAGCTTAGTCAAACTCAAAACTGAAGGACAAACAGTATAAACAGAAAACCTCACTGAAAAGTTACAAAACTCAAATCAAAATTCGCGCTAATCCTGGGTTAGCTTAATCGGGTTTTGAACAACCCGGCCCAGGCTTCCAAGAAGAGACTGTGAACAGTTTGTTCCCGCGACCGAAAGCTCAAGAAAAGGTTGACCGACCACAAACTGGCACAGTGTACAAAATCAGTTGCACCAGCTGCAGTTTGTATACTACGGTCAAACTGAACGATCACTGAAAACTCGGATTACAGAACACAAAAGGGCTGTTTCTATGTGCGACCATGGCTCCAAGATCTCCTGCCATGTCCTCGAAAACAACCACAAAATAAATGAGGGAAATGTCAGAGTTGTTGGACACGAGGCCAACTTTCACGAGCGACTCTTCTTGGAAGCCTGGATGTCAATGAAGAATCCGCAATCTGGAAATGACCACATCGCCATCCCAGAAGTCTACACGTACAAGTCTTTAACACGCGCGTAAGTCAACGTTGTCGATCCACTTAAAATTTTTCCTGAAATGATTTCGACCAAAATGATGGCTACCAAGGCTAGGTATTGAGAAATATATATCAGTCATTCGAAACAATCCTTACAACGAAAGCTTCAAATATACTGCCACCTCGCGAAATTTCTATCTCTTCTTTCGTTCGCCGGGTCGTCATATCATCCCTCTTCGCCATTAGGCCATTTCCTCTCCTGAAAAGAAGAAAATAATGAGAAACATTAGCTTTTTCTCGGGTCAAATTCATTTCCAAGATACACCATTACTACCAGGGCGAGCAGCGACCAAAGCTCGTATGAACCGACTGCACGTGGTAACGGTTTTCAATTTTCCGGGAGCAACACGCAACGAGAAGAACAGAAAATATCAAACAAATTCAGTTCAAACATCTTACAAACTTGTCTAAAATTATTTCTTATTAACCCTTTACTGAAACGTTTCTTCCCAGCCTTTGCAAAACTGTGGCTATCTGGTTTACGGTACGAAGCAATGTGCAGCTCGAAAAATTCAGAAAATTGCGAGCGAAGAATTGTTTCGTTCGGTGAAGAGCAGCAAGATTAAAAAATGTTCTCACCATTAATATTTTGAATCTTCAATCTCGTCCTGCGTTATCTTCTTCAAAGGAAGAACATGGCCAGATCCGACATCACCAGGAGTACATAAATCCACGTCTTCACAATATGACCAAGTATTTGGTTTGAGTGCAAATTTCACAAGTAGTCATGAATATTGATTACAAACTTGAACCAATCACTGACAAAAGTGTCACCGCATATTTTCACGGACTTAAATTCTTACGCAAGACTATTGTGTCACTTCAAAACTATCAATTTCACTCTAGAAATTTGCATTCTTAGGCTTTGTTAAGACAGTAATACGTAAAAGTAAATACCTTTGTAAAGACTGATTCACGTGGCCATCATATTTCGTTAAATAAAGATAGCTGAGTTATTGATCGATTTTTGAAGGCTTTTAAATTATCCCCTTGTGTGATGTTTGATATTTGTATAACTTTATTACTTTTAAGTGTTGTCATTTAATGAAGGGAGCCACTGGAAATCATGGTTCCCTTGTGAGTTCCCACTTACTTACCCTTTGCATTCGCATCCCAGACAGCTTTTAATCGTTCTTTTCACCTTGCCCTCCCATGTGTATTCCTTCCTATCTTTCTCTTTCTGTTTCTCCGTCTAATCCCTGCGCTTTACCCTACACACAAAGTCGTTCATTCATCTGTGGGTCTCCCTCACTTATGGTGTGTTTCGTAACGTGTTTGGTCGTCCTTTACGTCGTGACCTCCCTAGGCCTGTTATGCGCTTCACGTGCGTTGCCGTGGATTTTCCTGCGTTCGGCTACGCATTTCCTTGTGCTTTAAGCTATACACATCCCCGAGTTCCTTGCTATATATGTCACCCATACTTTGCTGTGGGTTTTCCAATACCTTTGCTTATGTCTTACACCATGGGTTTCCACTGGCATTTCGTCATCTGTTCCCTATGCATGCTTCGCGTCCATAAACTTTTCGTCCTGCCTATTTCCCGTGCGTTTCGCTATACGTTGTTCCATGCGTTCCTCCATACGCAACCCGGGGCCTTCCCCTTCAGTTTCCTAGTGATCTCTGTGCATTCACTGTGGGTCCCCCATGTGCTTTCTCATTCGTTACATTCGTTCATTGTGCGAATCGTTTAATTCATCTCGACGCGCGCTCCCAGTGTTTCCTCGTGTTTTTGGTTCATTTTTCCTTTCATTTTTCAATGAATTCCTTGATGGTTTTCCGGAGGGTCCCTGCAATATTCGCCATACCTTACTTGTTTGTGATACCGCGCGTTTCATATACGCTCAATGGTACATTTCCTTGTACATTACTCTACACGTTTCTTGTTCATTCGACGTGGTTTTCCTTCCGTTTCCCCTTTCGGTTTTGTTTTCTCTGGCCCTCCCCTGTGCGTTCCGACATACGTAACGTGTGCGTTCTTTCATGGTTTCTCAGTGGGTTCCCCTCTACGTTAGCCTTGCACTTGCAGTCCCACATGCATGTAATAGTTTGTAACTGTGTGATCCCTCCTCATTTTCTTTAACATCTGATGTGATTCTCCATATAGCTCCCTTTATAATTTCCGTGCGTTCCGTAGGCCACTTCGTGTCTTCCCCAGGGGTTCCCGATCGGGTCTCCTCCAGTACCATAGCCGTACATTGTTGACCCTTGCGTTCCCTCATAAATTTACTCGCGATGCCCCCCTCCCTCGGTATACCTTCCCTAATATCCCTTATATATTTCGTCGCTGCCTGTTCCCAGGGTGTCTCATATTTTTTATCTAGCTTGTCATTGAAGTAACTGAATATTTTAGAGTCTTTAACTAAATCGTCGAAGTACTCGACAAAAGGCCTAGCTGAATGTTTTACAAGGCTTCGGTACCGCAGTAGCGAGCACCTTAACATCAGTCTGGAGACGCACAGGCTCTCCCCACTCCTTACGCTTCCTTCCGCGTAGTTTACCCCTGCACCTGCGTGGAAGGGCTCGAACAAAAGAAAAAATTAACAGCAATGTATGTTTTGAAGTGTAACTTTAATCGTCAACTAGAAAAATCATTCTCGTTGTCACGCAAAAATACGCTGTTGTGTGACAGAGGGCCACAACCGGTCACAGTTGTCTCGCGAATCGATTCTCTGGTTGTCCTTGTATAACAAGGTTGCATGGAACAACCATGGGGTCGCCTGTTTCTGTTGTTTTCGCAGAAGTTGTGATGCAACACGTGGAGGAACGCGCCCTTGCAACTTGCCGACAAACGATACCGCTTTGGTTACGCTACGTTGACGACACCTTTACCGCCGTTCACAAAGACGAAATTGACGATTTTCACGACCACCTAACGAACAGAACGCCGACATCCAGTTTACTAAGGAGATCGAAGAAAATGGAAAACTTCTTTTTCTAGACTGTTTGGTAAGCCGTGACAATTAAAACTGCGAACGACAGTGTACAGAAAACCGACGCATACCGACAGATTTCTTGACGAATCATCCTGTAGCTACAACGCGACTTCACACAAAGCCACGAGGCGAACGCAACTAGTTTGTGACACACCGGACAGCTTACTTGACAAAAACAGATACCTTGAACGGGTTTTTCACAAAAAAAACTACAACGCTGACTTTGTTAGACGAAATATTTACCGACCTACTGGAGCGAACAGGAACCTAACGCCTGTTACTACAGTGAATATACCTTACATTAAGGGCACTTCTAAGACCATCTCACGGATCCTACAGCCCTACAACATCCGTGTAGCCCACAAACCTACAACTACGTTACGACACTTACTGACCAACGTGAAAGCCAGGGACGAACCTAACAACAGACAGGGAGCAGTTTACAAGATCAAATGCTCCGACTGCCAGGTTTCCTACATTGGTGAGACTGGCCGAGAAACCTTAACACGAGACTGACTGAACACAAACGAGCCACGAGAAATGGTGATGCCAACAATCACATTGCTGTACATCATCAACTGACAAACCACAACATTGACTGGGACTCTGCTCAGTGCTTAACCTACATTACAAACTATTTTCAACGACCGACTCTGGAAAGCTGGTACACCAACCTAGAACAAACACCACTTAACAGATGACAACAACTACCGGCGCCTTACAAACGACTTATCCATGACGGAAACGAAACCGACAAACGGACTTCCAACAGACCGACTTAATTTGACTAACAATAGACGGACCAAAACCCGACCAATTTTACTAACAATAAACGGATCGAAACCCACCAATGACTGATGACAAACTTTACACCAGTCTTTTAGCCAATACCGTCATGGCTAGACTGACCAATCATGTTTAAGGTGGCCGAACACAGTTTTCGCGTGCGCCTCTGCTGATGCAATTCAGCGCGCGCACAAGGATTGCAAAAACAAACATGCCGTCAATAGAGCGATCATTTTATTTACTCAACGCCCGCACTATTTGCGCTATTTTTCTCTATCATTGAACGCAGTGTATTGATGGCTTTAGTCTTTTATTACAAGGATATGTTAGAAAAGGTAATGACGCAGAGAACCCAGCAATTCTCAGCTTTTTCTTTGTTACTAGCGAAAGAACCCAGTTAAATGCAGCGTATGCGCAGTTGCTCGAAAAATTGAGACCGACTGCTTTTGCAGAAACTTGCCGATTTCTAACGATCCAGTCGTGAAACCACGTGAATGATCTATCGCAAAAAATCTCAATTTTGACAAAGGGAATTTTTAATAATACAGAACATGCAGTGAAAACGATTTACGGTAAATTACGAAAATCGCCTATGTCAAAATCTTTTTGTTGACAGAAGGGATTTAATGTCAATTCGTAGTGGGCAAATGATGAAAAAATCTAATGACCAGCATTTTTTTTTTTAAACAAACAAAAACCATTTTTTAAGCCTTGTTTTTAACCAGACCGTTGTCTTGGCAACAGCACACACCTTAGCCAAAATGCGAGAATAAACCCTTCTGTGGTTAACCTTGACTCTTGCAAAAAACGGACGCTAAAGCATAAATAGCTTAAAAGTAATGGGGAATTAGGCATATGCTATTGAAAACTGTGTTCGGCCACCTTAACGGACCAGACTTATAACATCATCGACTGACAAAAACTATTCACTTGACTCTGAAGATGACTTCCGCTCAGGTTGTCGAAACGTCAGTCACCAACAGCAGTTCTTTTCAGAACTACCCTCACCCGGACGATCACACTATACGAACTTCTTTTACTTTTCTAAAGCGCTTAGCTATCTCTACACGATAGCCATACATAGTCATACACAGCCCCAGTAATACAAAGTCATACACAGCCCTAGTCATACAAAGTCATACACAGCCCTAGTCATACAAAGTCATACACAGCCCTAGTCATACAAAGTCATACACAGCCCTAGTCATACAAAGTCATACACAGCCCTAGTCATACAAAGTCATACACAGCCCTAGTCATACAAAGTCATACACAGCCCTAGTCATACAAAGTCATACACAGCCCTAGTCATACAAAGTCATACACAGCCCTAGTCATACAAAGTTATACACAGCCCTAGTCATACAAAGTCATACACAGCCCTAGTCATACAAAGGCATACACAGCCCTAGTCATACAAAGTCATACACAGCCCTAGTCATACAAAGGCATACACAGCCCTAGTCATACAAAGTCATACACAGCCCTAGTCATACAAAGGCATACACAGCCCTAGTCATACAAAGTCATACACAGCCCTAGTCATACAAAGTCATACACAGCCCTAGTCATACAAAGTCATACACAGCCCTAGTCATACAAAGTCATACACAGCCCTAGTCATACAAAGTCATACACAGCCCTAGTCATACAAAGTCATACACAGCCCTAGTCATACAAAGTCATACACAGCCCTAGTCATACAAAGTCATACACAGCCCTAGTCATACAAAGTCATACACAGCCCTAGTCATACAAAGTCATACACAGCCCTAGTCATACAAAGTCATACACAGCCCTAGTCATACAAAGTCATACACAGCCCTAGTCATACAAAGTCATACACAGCCCTAGTCATACAAAGTCATACACAGCCCTAGTCATACAAAGTCATACACAGCCCTAGTCATACAAAGGCATACACAGCCCTAGTCATACAAAGTCATACACAGCCCTAGTCATACAAAGTCATACACAGCCCTAGTCATACAAAGTCATACACAGCCCTAGTCATACAAAGGCATACACAGCCCTAGTCATACAAAGTCATACACAGCCCTAGTCATACAAAGTCATACACAGCCCTAGTCATACAAAGGCCTAATCTGGGACCTTAAGTCGCCGTAACTTAAGGCGACTTTAGGCGACTTAAGCAAAATTGGCAGAAAAAACATCGTGACTTTAGGCGATTTAAGGCGATTTTAGGCGACTTAAGGTGACTTAAGGCGATTTAAGGCGACTTAAGGTGACCTGAGGAGACTTTATTTCACTTGAGTGCTATAAATTCAAACTTAGCAACACTCTCTCCATATATCTCTTGCAATAAACCAATATTGTACCAATACTGGTACATAATTAAGTCACCACAGTCTCAAATATCCAGGGCTGGGTTGTTCAAAGCCTGATTAAACTAACCCAGCATTGGAGGGAATTTTGATTACTTTCATTTTTTGTAACTTTTCGGTCCAGTTTTCTGTTTATGTTATTTGCCTTTCAGTTTTGAGTTTGATTCATTTTAAAACTACACAACCATAAGCAGTGAAAGATATTTCTCTTCAAAAAAAATATATCACCTGGGTTAGCGCTAACTGGCTTTCGAACAACCCGGGCCAGATTTCAAACCATTAAGAAAAATACTATTAAAGAAAGGATTACGACAACACTGAACAGTTACTACTATAAGAATAATAATAACAATAGACACCAGCAAGGTAGCATGAATATTAGTGAAGATATCACAATAAAAAAATCAAACAAAACTAATGAAAATATATTCACAGTCACAAAAAATTTAAATTTAAGATATCTTGATTTACTTTGAAGTGTTTGTAAATTTTCATCAATTATTCAAACAACAGGGAAATTTAAATTAATTTAGCTCCTTTACATGCATTTATTTTACAATGCTTCCCGAATTATAAAAATGGTTATCCTGGTAGACTTATCTGCCATTTTTGGCATCTCCACTGTCAATTTCAGTCCTTTTCAGGGACCCAATCGATTTGATGCTCTCCTGCCTCAGTCAGGCAAAATATTCCAATACCATAATGAGTAGCGCATGCTAAGTTCCTTCGTAAGAACACGTCCTGTCAAATTTCACCAACTACCTGTCAGGTTCCAGAAAACTTTGATGACCCTGGCAGTTTATACAGTGAATCGATTCTTTTTAGAAGGTTTTGTTGATCAGACCACCAGGAAATACACCTTCCAAACTTTCACTAGTTTCCACCTGAGAAACTACAAATGCCCAGAACGACATTTTCACAACGAAATACTAGAAATTGATACATCGATACCAGACACACTGGTCACCGCCATTTTGATTCTCCCAGTAACCCTTGCACCGCTAACTGGTTTCCATGCTTCAAAGAGACAAGATATCTGTGCCACGAAAACTCGAGTTCTCTTGCTAAGTGTTCGGGTGATTTCAAATCACCCGATAATAAATTACTGTCTTCAAATATTTCGGAGAGTATTAGTTTGGCGTTTAGTTTTTTTTTTTTTTTCTTGTCTTTTGTAAACGCCTGTCGGAGTAATCATACTCGCGTGAGCGCGAGTCGGTCGCGTGAGCTCGCGTACTTAGTCACGGGGCCAAACTAAGTCACGTGTTCCAAACATACCCCTGGCGGCCATGTTTACTGAGAGTTGATCACAGAGAATTTTCTGTACAATAGCTTTCGATAGTAACAGTAGCGCAGTCCACGTAAAGTGTATAAGATTATGTGAATACCTGGCTTCATCATGTGTACGAAAAGGATAGATAAACATTATGCTGCAAGTTGGTTCGTCCAATTACGAAATTCAAACGTTTACAGTTGGTCGAATGTGGAAGTAAAATGCAAACAATGATTTTTGCTGGAGAAATGGCCCACTTTTGTCACTCTTTTACACTGGGTAAGTAAAGTATTTAAAGTGTAAACTCAATTCGGGTCAATTGACTTTGGATGACCATATTTTTACTGCTCAGTGTAAAAGTGACTAGAAAGAATTGAGCCTTAACCCACAAATCTTTGTGTTTTTTTTTCTTTTCATCTAGAGGATCTGGAATACCTCTCACTGTTGTTGTTTATTAATTATACACTGTAGGTCCTCGGAAGATTTGATTCAGAAATACCGTACAAAAATTAATAAGCTTAAATGAAGTTATTGCAGTATAGTCATTTGTTATATCCTTCCACATTTAATATATTTCCTGATGGCAACACAGAGTGTCATCTTAATTATTAACTCTTTTACAATGAAATACAAGAAAAAAAAAAGAGAAAACTTAATAGAAATAAAAAGCCATCTGTGAGAGAGTATACATCAGATTGTCATTCCTATTTAAGTGTTGTCCACATGTAGAAATTATTCCTGCTAACATGGGGGCTAGAGAGGTGCAAGACTATAATAATATTAGGGTTTTTTATGTATAAGGGAGCCACGGCCTTGTAATTGTCGGGTCCTCAGCTTCTTAAAGGACCCTAGTCAGCCTCTGCTATTTTCGATGCCATCAAAATTATTGATATTGCATGGTGAGGCAAAGTCTTGTTGCTCTACTGTAAGTTTTGTTCCTGAAAGTATGTCCCTTTATCTTCAGTAGCTTCACAGTGATTTTCTTTGCTTTGACATGCTCCGAATAAAGCATAAAAGCCAACCTCTTGTATGTAAACAAAAACAAAGGTTTGGCTGACTAGGGCCCTTTAAGGGGGGTTTAGATGGCTCCAATGCTTTGGGAACGAGTGTTAAAAAAAATTAAAAGCACAACTATCGAGGTTACCTCTGCTGCACCCTGCCCCCCCCCCCCTGTCCCCCCCTGTTCCATATCCAGTACCCATTTACACATCTGGGTGAGGAGAGGCACTATGAGAGTATGAACACAATGCAATGATCCACTTTTGGGGTCCATTGCACCAACCATTGGGTCATCGTGCTTCCTCCTCCATAGGGTTAGAGTGGAGTTTACCCTAACATGACAGTTACGAGTCTAATAACCTTCTACATGGGGCAATTTGAGTGTGTTGAAACCTTTTTAACATTGCGTAACCGATAGCAACTTAAGGCAACTTTAGGCGACTTAGGGCGACTTAAGGCGACTTAAGGCGACTTTAGGCGACTTAAGGCGACTTTAGGCGACTTAAGGTCCCAGAGTAGGCCTATAAAAAGTCATACACAGCCCTAGTCATACAAAGTCATACACAGCCCTAGTCGTACAAAGTCATACACAACCCTAGTCATACAAAGTCATACACAGCCTATACAGCTGTCTATACACGATAGCCATACAGAGTCATAGATAGCCCTGCATATTTCCCCCCGCACAAGGCCATTCTATTAAGTCTTTGCTGATGTAGTCGTTCTAGTATACAACTTTACGTAAAGAAGGCGTCACGCTAGACTCAACTTGACTAAAAAAGATTAAAGAGGTAGTGAAACTTAGTGAGGCCTTATGTGTCCCATGGCGCAATGAGGACAGATGATGATGAAACTTAGTAAGTGGTGAAAGTTTTAGTCCTTCAGGTGTAAATTGGAGGAGATTTTGCCTCTGAAAAACTGCAATATTTCCGCCCAAAAGCGTAAATGAGCTCATAAGTTAACTGTAAAATATTGAATTTTTAAACCCGCATTACACATAAACGAAGTATTTAATAGATCGCGTTCAAACTTCTAGAGTCAGTTAATTGTGCAATGATCTTTTAATATTCAGAGTAATACTTTTGCAGTTCGATCAGAAACTGAAGGGCTTATCCTAATAACGTAAATATTATTTAAACAGAGATTCCTCTACAAAGCCTTTCATAACCACACAAAGCCACGAACAGCTCCATATAGCCATCCGTCAGCACACACACTACAGGCTGTTACCTAGTACTACACAGTCATATACATGGTCCTATATTACTACTCTAACCACAAAACTTTTATTTACCTCCACATTCACCATCGTTTAAGTCATTAGAAGCCGTATATAAAACGTAACGAAGTGTTCAAGCGGGTTACGCTCTCCTACCGCTATACCTATGTCTCAAACATAGCGTTCGCTACAGTTGAAATCTGCTGTCGAAGGACGACTCATACTTCATTTCCGGCGATCACAGTATTGCTATTCCTCCAGGAGACAGAATGCTAGTCCATCATAACTTACTCCCTCCCCCAACTGCACTTTGCCAGATAATCTTAACAATTTACCGGGGACCATTTATACACCTGAGCGGAGAGAGGCCTTGTGAGAGTGAAAAGTCTAGCCTGCGTCACAGACAGTCTGAACCGCCGGTATAGTCCGTCTGAGCAACGGCTCCCAAAAGCTTGTTCTGATATCCCGCAGTCTGTATATCCATTTTTGATTGGCTAGTTTCTTAGGCACTTTCTGATTGGATAATTCTTGCGAAAGCGACCACGTCACTGTCACGTAATGCTAAAAATAATTGTGTGCGGGTTTCCCAAGAACATTTGTACATTATTACACTCCAAAAGCACATGGTATTTATTATCACACACTTCATGTGAGTCACACTAAATATATATCATCTAACCACGACTTCGTGCAAGTCGCACGGGATATAACATCTCCCCCTTTTCGCAGTTGTCTACACAGTCCACATACAATAAAATAATAACACAGGATGGCAAAATCCAATTCAATGTTCCAGAGTCTTTGAATCAATCAGAACCGAGAGTCTTGAGACTTAATGTGACTAATTAATGTTTAAAACTAGTGGGTTAGTAGGTTAGTATGCTCATAACAAAATATCAAAGTTTATCTAATTAATACTGCAGTTCAACTCAATTGCATATTCTAAATGCTTCTGGTGTCCGATCAAAATTAATGTAAACATGTCACGTGACGTAATCAGTCAAATAAGCAGGTCGACCTCGCTCTCGTCTAGGCCTAGATGACTGTACTCTGGGAGTAGGAGAGCTGGAAGTAGAACCTTCTTCTGTCTGAACTGTAGGAAGCTCTTCCAACTGTTGGTTGGCATGCCCTAATGATCCGTTTGCAACAGTCTCTTCAGCAGAATCACTTTGTTCAGGGATGGCTTGGACTGGACTGCTGGACTGGACTGTGCTTGGATTGCCAGAATTCATAAGTAGTGTTTCTCTCCAATCCTCACTATCTTCTCCTTTGACACCTTCCTCATGCATGATAGCATTAGCCAATTTAAACTGGCTTGAATCTCGGGTTATCTCACGACCATCTGTAACTCGCCTTGCCATGATCGTCGAACCACTAATTCTGATAACTGTGTAGAAGATAGGCTCATAGGCGGTCGACCATTTATTCACCTTCTTTTGTCTAAGTAGGACATAGTCTCCCACGCAGAAGTTGTGTTCTTTGATATTCACGCCATCGCGTCTCATCTTCTCTTTATATACTCGGTCTTTCTCATCGATCAGCTCATCCTGCTCACTTCTTCCTCTTGGTACTGTGTGATCAAGTTTGGTCCTAATAGGCCTATTCGACATAGCTTGGTATGGAGTAACCCCAGTGGCAGGGTGAGGTGTGTCCCTATATGCCATCAACATATCACAGACAGCCATATTCCTGTCAAGTCCGGTTTTTCCCTCGAGATGGGCGATTTGTTCCGTCTTGTTTAACACTTGCATAAACCGTTCCACCTGGCCGTTGGCTCGGGGTGTTCTGGTGTCACACGATGATGATCAAAACCCTCTTCTTTTGCAAAGGTTGCAAACTCTTTCGAATTAAATGGCGGACCATTGTCAGACTGCACTCGTTTGGGTACACCGTGATGAGCAAACATTTTCTTCAACTTCTCTTTAGTCGGCTTCACTGCTGTTGAGGACACCACCTCTACTTCCGGGTATCGGGTTCTTTGATCAATTGCTACCAAGTTGTAATGACCGTCTGGGTAAGGTCCTCCGAAATCGATTGAAATCTCTTCCCAAGGTTCCTTCGGGATCACCGATGGTTTGATAGGTTCTTGTCTGCGATCTTTGGTAGTAACTTGACAGTCAAAACAATGACCTATCATTTGGTCAATCATCGCATTCATGCCGGGGAACCAATACTTAGCCCTAAGCATCCGTTTCGTCTTGATGGTTCCCAGATGTCCCAGCTTGTGGGCTGATCTGATGACTTTCTGCTGTAACACCATTGGTAAAACAATTCTTTCCATTCTGAATATCAGACCTTGTGCTTCGTAAATTTCGTCCTTAATCGGGTAGAATGGTGCCAGGTCAGCATCCTTCTTGCTGGTCTCCCAATTACCTTTCCTGATAGTTTGGCTCAGTTTTTGCAAAGCTCTATCACGATGTGTTTCTTCTCTAACTCTGTCTAGCACCACTGCATGCACCGTTTCAATGCTTGCCTTCAAAATCTTCTCAGTGTCATTGTTTCCAACAACTGGTAATGGGTGCCTTGACAAGAAATCTAGAGGGTCAGCCTCATCTTTACCAGGCTCGTATTTCATTTCAAAGTCGACATCCTGCATGTCCATCACCCATTTCTCGATCCGGGGGGGGAAGCTTCGCCGTTGGCTTATTAAACAATGGCAGGAGTGGTTTGTGTGCAGTAATAATCGTAAACCTGGGTGCACCAAGAAGGTAGATAGAAAATCGATCCTTGGCCCATTTAACACATAAAGCATCCTTCTCTGTCTGGCTATACCTCTTTTCCACATCAGTCAGAGTACGACTTATGAAATGCACTGGTTGCCAGCCCCTGGCAGATTGCTGAAAAAGGCCAGCTGATAAACCTTCATTGTAACTAGCTTCGACTCTCACCATGATTGGTAGCTTGGGGTTGAAGAATGCCATTGTATCCTTGCTGGAGATGTTGGCTTTCAATTCTTCAAATGCGTCATCTTCCTCTCTTCCCCAGTGAAACTTAGCCTCCTTGTGAGTAAGCTCTCTCAGTGGTTTCGTGAGCGAAGCATACCGAGGTATAAATTTGGTTAGATAACCAGTCATACCAAGGAAACTTCTTACCTCTGCCTTCGATTGAGGGGGTTTGCACTCATGGATGGCCCGTACCTTCTCCGGTGTAGGTCTTAAATCACCCTGGCCAAATTAGTAACCATAGAAGGTGATTTGTTTCTGGCCAAATTCACACTTAGGCTCGTTGAAGGTGATTCCATAATCTTCAGCTTTCTGAAATACTGACTCCAGTGTTTCATTGTGTTCCTTCCAATTGCTCGCTCCAATCAAGATGTCATCCCTCTGGTTAAGACATTGGGGAATGTCGCCAAAAACTCTGTACATTGCCTCATCAAACAGATCTTGTGACGCCTTTGCACCAAATGCAAGCCTTTTAGGTCTAAAATTACCCCAGGGGGTGCTGAAGGTAGCGACTGATCTCGATTCTGGGTGTAGTACTAGCTGGTGGTACCCCTGTCGGAGATCCAATTTTGTCCAGATAGTGCAATCATGGAACTTGTGAATGAAATCTTCCACTATTGGTGCTTGTGAGATCCGGCTCCTTTCCATGTACTGGTTCGGAACTCGTAAGTCAACACTCGCTCTGATCATGTGTGGTTCCAGCTGGTCCAATCGCAAACCTGCAAACCTCGGTTTTGGTTGCACCACCAAAGGGGAGCACCAGGTAACTGGTTCATCGTCAGGTACTTTCTCGAAGATATCTTCTTGAATGCCTAAGTCCAACCACTTTTTCAGCGGCTCTTGAAGATAGTATGGTACCTGCCTAGGTTTCTGTGCTACCGGCACTGCTCCGGGTTTCATATGGAATCGGCTTAGGATCTCGCCACCATTCTTCTTGTCCTCTATCTTGCCAATACCTTGAAATAAATGGCTATACTTGGTGATTAAATCTTTCATATCCTGTTCACCTTCTGCCTGTTTAACAGTGTTAGCATTATGTCTCTCCACAGATATGGCCAGATCATTGGGCTCAGCGAAGCTGCCATCTGGTTGAATCTTCAACATTCCTAATGTTATTAGTGTTTCCTTGCTAATCAGTGGAGGTGATTGGATCCTTCCTGACACTACAACAAATTTGGTCGGTTTCCCACACGTCTCATTACGAATCACAGTTTGAAATTCTCCTTTGACCTCGAGTTTGTGCTGGAGAGTACGCAACTTGACATTACTGTTTGCAAGGATTGGCTTGTCATGTGTTCTGTGGCTGAATGCCTTAAACTGGTGTTCGTCCATAATATTAACATCCGCCCCACTGTCAGCTTCCATCAAGACATCCACGTCATTTAATCTCACCATAACAGTTCGATAATCATCACCATTTTTGCCAATCACTCTTATCTTCTTGGCCTGCTTTAAGTGTTGCACTGCCTGGCCGAAAAAATCATCATCCGAGCTCGTGGATTCTGCATCTTCAGTTGTCTTCTTAATTCTCCCACTGCTTTTCCGTTTACTTTGCTTCTGTCTTCTGAACTTGTGGCTACGAGTAATCTCAGATTTGCATACAGAGGAGAAATGGTTCAATTTGTGGCATTTATGGCATTTCTTACCATAGGCAGGGCAATCTTTCCCTTTCTCATGGACTCCAAACAATCCACAATATTGACATTTGTGCTTTTTCCCAGGCCGCTGTGTTTCGTTGGATCCATTGCTTTGTTGTTTGGAGTATTGCAAATCGGAATGCACAAGAGAAACATTCTCACGGGAAACATTCTCACTTCCCATATCTTTCATTTGCCTCGCAATATCCTCCGTCTGGCTTGCTTCGGTCAGAAATCGTGTTAGATCCCACGTCTTGCTAATGGCTTCCTCAATCATCTTCTTGTTATCAATGGTTTGAATTATGTGCTCCAAAATTCTCTCGTCGAATGTAGCTCCAAACTCACATTCCTTCGCTTTCTCTCGCAGCCTTGCCGCGTATGCACTTGTGGTTTCACCCATGTGTGGCCTCATTTTCAAAAATAAATACCTCGCATGATGCTTATTCTTCTTTGGAGTGAAGTGATCATTCAGCTTAGTACGCAACTTCAGGTACACATCTTCCACCTCTGGATCCGGTAGGCTCTTTTCTAATCGAGCTATCTCTTTCCCGCCGTAAATTATTATAGCATCCTTCTTATCGACGGCCCTCGTAATTCTGAAGTATCGGAATTCTCGTTCAATTCCCTCCAGCCATTCTTCCCATGCTTTGCCGACGCTGTTCGCTTCGTCGGGGATGATAAATGGCTGTGTTCGAAGGTTTCTAGTCTCTGTGACGACTTGAATCGCTTGTGCTGCTCCACTTGTTGCTGCTGTTTGTTCCGTCATAATTCTCTGTTGTTTTTCTCCTCGTCGCCAATGTAACGCTCCAAAAGCACATGGTATTTATTATCACACACTTCATGTGAGTCACACTAAATATATATCATCTAACCACGACTTCGTGTAAGTCGCACGGGATATAACAACAGTATTGCTATTCCTCCAGGAGACAGAATGCTAGTCCATCATAACTTACTCCCTCCCCCAACTGCACTTTGCCAGATAATCTTAACAATTTACCGGGGACCATTTATACACCTGAGCGGAGAGAGGCCTTGTGAGAGTGAAAAGTCTAGCCTGCGTCACAGACAGTCTGAACCGCCGGTATAGTCCGTCTGAGCAACGGCTCCCAAAAGCTTGTTCTGATATCCCGCAGTCTGTATATCCATTTTTGATTGGCTAGTTTCTTAGGCACTTTCTGATTGGATAATTCTTGCGAAAGCGACCACGTCACTGTCACGTAATGCTAAAAATAATTGTGTGCGGGTTTCCCAAGAACATTTGTACATTATTAAACGTCAGATCTTCTTCGAGTTGGAAATAAGATGTCTGCAATAACAGAAGAAGATTGACAAAAAGCGTTCAAATCCGTGAGAGAGCAGTTTGAAATCGATAATCTTCTACCGGAACATGAAAACTCGCTTCGCGAATTTCTTGGAGGTCAAAATATTTTTGTAAATTTGCCGACGGGCTACGGGAAATCTTTGATTTTCCGGTGCCTTCCGATCGCTGCCGATGCTCTGTTCGAAAAGCGGTTCCACTGTTCACTTTGTAATATCGCCATTGCGATCGCTTATGGAAGATCATATTCTCTGGCGAAGCCGGACAGAGATAAATATGACAACCGTAACAAGAAGCAGCATAACTTGCAACAGTTAATCAAACAGCCGGGCCCGGCGTAATAATACAAAATGCAAGTAACCAACATGTTCGCGGAATATTTCAAACTTTGTCTCTCCAGAGCTAACTTTTAGAGAGCTTAAAACATATCCTGCAGTACAAATGAGCCAAAAAAGACTGGCACGTGGCAAAAAACAGAGGTGTCAAACTCTTACAAATTGCAAGCGGATAACAGCGGAAACCACACAGAACTGTGACCTCTAACGGCTCTACGCTTGAAATATCCTCCTAAAAACACTGGATTATTGCTTAGCAAAATATTCAAAGATCCCCCTATCGTATCATACAAAAGGGGCAGATCCTTAGAGATATACTACTTCGAGGAAAATTTTCAAAGCGGCTATTTATTAATACACGTGGATAGGAGTTGTGTAGGCCTGTCACTCTATTGTTAGCATTGCGTGATATATTTCGCAAGAATATGACCAATCACAAGGCGCGTAAGAAACTAGCCAATCAGAAACGGATACATAGATCCGTGTATCCATGCGGGATATCAGAACAAGCTTTTGGGAGCCGTTTCACAGACGGACTATATCGGGGATCTTATGACACGTCCGGCTGCAACGCAGGCTAGAAGAGTCTTGCCCAGGAAAAACACAATGACTCTGGCCAGGCCTCGCACCAGGACCGCTCGATCCGAGTCCAGCGCACTAGAGCTTCTCATCACCTTTCCATACTCCGCCCGTTATCACTATAATACCACTGGACTTTCCATTAATATTTATTGTTTCTCTATGCAATCTTGAAGTGCCCATAACCTACTTTTTACCTTGTAACTTGAATCTACGCTATAAACCAATTTAATTCACTAAGCTCCTGGAGCTGAAAGCTTCGGGTACAAAATCAAAGTTTACGTACTTCTAACTTTAGTAGCTTTAAGTATCACGGTAACACACGATGTGCCCGGAAGATAACAGTCATCCGCGAATATTCCCGTTAATTCTTAGCGAATTCGAATTCTAAAAATGTTTCAGAGAGTTAAAAAAATAATGTTTAAAAGGCGACACCTTTCCCACAATTTTGGTTTATAAAAATCATATAAATTTATTCGTGGGTGAAGGTCCTGCGCGACCTTGACGATCGTTAAATGAATTGATCAGTCTTTCAATCAATAGGCCCTTTACAGCTAAGCCATCACGTGACCTACTTTTCATAAAATTATAGGCTATGACTTAACGAATGCCAGAAATGGAAAAAGCATGTCGAAAATATCAAAATGGCCAAGTTTGAGGCCCCCATCATCAGAGAATGAGATTTTATGATGGTCTGAATTTTTGAAAGAATAAGAAGATTTGTATGGAAAAATGTTGCTGGAGAGCAAGACCTTGCTCTCCAGCAACATTTTCCATACGAATCCTCTAAATTTTCCGAAAATTCAAACTATGGTATAAACTTACTCGTTTTTTCCTGGGGCCTCAAACTTGGCCATTTTGGTATTTTCGATGCGCTCTTTCCATTTCTGGCATTCTTTTACTTATAGTCCATAATACAAAAATTTTTTAGGAAAAATTTGGTCACGTGACCCCAGCTGCAAAGGGCCTATTTACTTGGACACGTTCCTATTCAAGTTTCACTTGTACCACAGGGTTAATTGGAGAACCCTACAAAAATTAAACAGGCTAAGTTTTAGGACATATTTACAGGTTAACTTTTTGAAGATATAAAATACCATACTGTTTCAAACTTTCTTTTCAAAATCTATTTATATACTTGATTCTGTTTCTCATTTGGAATAATATAATCGCCTTTTACATTATCACATGTAGGTCTTTTATGAAAATGTTCGACCTTTTCCGAAACACAGAGTGTAAACTTAAATTCTTAGCGACAGCTACACTATACGATAAATTCTCAAACTAAAAAGTGTTAATACTTTGCGTGAAAAATATATCATCAAAGCACCCGTCTTTTGGAATGTTTTGCAAAGACTTCGTGTAGCACGGGAAGCTAAAATGGACTATTTGTCAAATTAAAAAATTGGGAAACGTAAAACTTTAAGCTACTTCTGTATGATAACATCTCAGAATTCTAAGAGGTTATACAGTGGAATCCCGTTACTATCACTACAACTAAATCATAATATTGTGGTCGTATTCAAGGGATTCTTTAAAAAAATAACAAGAAAATGACTGACTAGGCGTTTTCTTCTGGTCGAAAGAAGTGCCCGTAATAATAAGTTCATCGCACTGAGTGCTCTTGAGACGGGCTTCAACTGACATTGATGTTAGAAGTTACGCTTTTAAACTTATTTCCCAGTTGTATAATACCTGTGCTACACAATGTGCATGTTAATTTAACATAAAGTTCTTCCGGCAAACGCATTCTTTCCTTCAGTTTTAAAAAGTTGCAACAGTTCATTGTTTCCTCAGGAGTTTCTTGAGTCATGTATCGCCACAGTGAAGCGGTCTAGCCTTGTTAACCTGTGAGAGAGAACAGTGTATGTAACAAATAAACAACTGGTAGAAACTATGAGTAACAAGAAAGATTTGCCACTGACGAGTGTACATATTTTGTATAAAGAAGATTTCATTTGAGACGAATAACTTGTTAACAGTCCAAAACAAACCAAAACTTCTTAGCAATAATAAAGAAAAAGTTACTAGCCATCAGAAGCACTACTGTTCACATAGGATTGGCACCAAATCTTTGATGCAGGGATTCGCTTGTAGAGCGAGTGTTATCCCTAGATCGTTAAACTTTGCTTCCAGTTCAAGAAAAACTATGAAAAGTGTGGATAACAGGGGTCAGTTGATCAAAGGGCAGATAACGCTATCCACCGGTTAAATCACTATCCAGTGGATAACTGTTGTTTTATGTTTGTATTCAAATGAAACTTAAAGTAATCGTCTTCGTATATACAGAAACTAATTAGAATTGTTTTCATTTCTCTGATAAACTTTCCAAAACATTGGCTCCGAAAACTAAGCACTTCACGTCTTTCACACAAATCTCTTTCCTCTGACAAGATTTCTCCCACGTGTAAAATTTATACATTGCTTGTAAGAGTGGTATCAATTATTTCAAATAATCCTCTACATTATTTTGGCGACTGCGAAATGTCTTCTGTGCAATGAATTGATACGATATGTTCTGCACGCGATTGATTTGACTTGTCATCTAGAGAACTTGTTTTTCAATATTTCGAATATTTTCGTTCAGAGGTCTTTAACCACAATACATATTTACATTCATCTTGAAAAAACCTTTTCATAAAGTGTACATCACCTTTCGAGAATAAGGCCAAGAAAAAGCCTAACCTTTACTTTCCAAACGACATGTGTTGAAATAACTTTTAACAATTCCATTATATTGGACCCACAGAGCAAACTTCGCGACGAATGAAAGTCTTACCATGAACTAACCGCCACATTTTTCGAACAAGAGCTTCACACTGCTCCTTCCAGCTGAATTCATTATCGTAGCTTGTTCGTAAGCTTCGAATCTCTTGCAACCGCTCTGCTCGCTCTTTCAGACGGACAGCTTCGATTGCGTTGGCCCACTCTTTAGGCTCGGCTGACTCCACCACAAATGGCTTGCCTAATGGTAACGAACGCAGTGCATTTCCAAAACCCGAGTTTCCACTCACAAGAATGGGAAGACCAGCAGACAAGGCTTCCAGCGCAGTCAGTCCAAAACCCTCCGTCCTGGACGGCATGATAGCAAGGTCGACCTCGCAAAACAACTCCTTCAATCTCTCCTTGTTTTGGACAAATTTCCTGACCACCAGTTGATCTTTAGAGATTCCACAGTGCAGCAACTTGTTTGCGACGTCCTCTTCTTTTCCATCTGGTGCGCCCACAAATATCAGACGGTACGAGCTGTCTCCCAGTTCAACTATTGCTTTAGCAGCAATGTCATATCCTTTGAGACTGAAGACTTCTTGGTCACCGCGGCCAAAAATCAGCACCCTAAACTTCTCGCTGTCGAAAGTGGCTTGCTTTACGACTGAAAATTCACTGAAAATACCTGGAGTTAGCTGAATTACATCTTGGCGTTCTTTGCACGATCGCAGGTAAGCAGAGTAGGCTTCCTTCAACTTGGGTCCAACAGCCACAACAGCATTGGCCAACTTGCACAGGTCTACTTCGGTTCTGTTCTTCTCTTCACCTTTCGAAATGGCCTCGGGATAATTCTTGTGCATTCCGAGTTCCTCGGGTGCAGTATGCACTACCTGGACCCACTTACAACTGTGCGACTCTCTAATGACCTGGACTTGTTTACCAAGCTTCGCTCCATGACCCAGAACGACGTCAATGGCAAGGTCTCTTGGTGGGAAGCTCAACCATTCAAGGGAGTCGTAGCCCGGGCGTCTCTCTGCTTCTCTAATGGCAATATTTTGGCTTTTAGCGACCCTCCTTTCTTCTTCAGAGCAGGCAAACTGTGGGACTAATAGAGTGACGTGTACCTTCAATTGCGCCAGCTGTAAGGCAAGCTCTCTGCTTATGGTTGACAAGCCCCCCTTTGACGAACGCCACTCACTGGCTAAGAGAGTTACATTCAAAACTCTATCGGACGTCCCTAGATTACCTTGTGCTGGCTTGCCCTGGGATTTACCAGCTACAGTGGCAAGAGAATGAAAACGTCTTCATAGAAATGCAGCCAATTTTGTCGGTTTATATTGTAAGCGGGCATGAGATAATTCTTTCCTGCAATGCAAGACTGCATCACTTCTTCAACTTGGATTACTTGGGTGCGCGTCACGAAAACCAAAATAAATACAAGGGAACAAGTGTGGAAATTTATCAGATGGTTTTATACCAAGCTTGTCAGATGTGAACAAAACAGCGGAATCCCATTACTATTGATTGCGACCTCAACAGATCTTCAGTTCTTTGCATGAATAACTTCCGCATTCTTCAATTTAAATGCTTCCCCATAGACAAGTAATAGGGACGACTGTTGCCTGATATTTAACAATAGGGACTTTAAGGTATGGTACGGCTAGGCTGTAGTACCACGGCAGTTAGTGAAGATCACTTCCGGTGACGTCATGACGCGCGTACCAGTACGGCTTTCCCGCCGTAGCCTTCCTTTCTACTACGGGAAAGTGCTTGGTTTCACGTACTCTTCACTACGTGAGTATAAGCCTGCAGTTTACTTCTCATTTTAACGCTTTTTTAACTGTTTGAACAGCCTAGTTTGAAGATAAAGTTCTCAATCATAAAAATCAGTTCTAAGATCATTGTTTCTTTGTCATTTGTATAGAAAATTTGAAAGATTTTAATACCTACCGCGAGAGGATCAATTCAGTCATATTAGTATCGGGCCGAACAGCCGTTTATCATAAGAAAGCTTCGTATGTTCTAATCTGAACAATAATTGTTTGTTACCGTTCAAAATGTATTTATTATAATCGAAAGTTTTGCATTTTCGGGCTTATCACGTAATCGTTGTACGAACAACCTGTCCGTGTTGAAATCGAGCTTTTTCAGTATATCAGAGTTTATATTTTGTTTTGTGGTTGGAATTACAGGCGGTTCTATCAAGTTCTACAAGGCAAATCTGAGTTCTGGGAGATATAAGACGGATACAGGAGAAGGAAATCATTGTCATTAATCAAGCCTATTTCGTATGAAAGTAGAATGATCTCTGGTTTCCTTGAAAGTACTGTACGGGTCCGCAAATGATCCCAGGACCGCAAATGATCCCGGACCGCAAATGATCCCCAAATTGGACCGCAAATGATCCCAGCCCGGAAATGATCCCCGATAGGGACCGCAAATGATCCCGACTAAAAAATCAGGAATGGCATGGATGGTGGGATGGTGTGGATAAGGAATTGGCGCTCGTGAATGCTGATGATTTTATTAAAGCCATGTTATAATTATAGTGGCTTACAACTTGCTTTTTTTTTCATACTTTCGACTAAATTTTTTTGCTAACTACGATGTTATGAATATCACCACTCAATCATTAAAACACGACTTGGCTTGCATTTCTTGCAATTCTCAGTAAAATTATGATCAGTGCAACATACGCTACATATCCTCCTTTGTTAAACATTGATAGTTTGGTGTTATAGTTAAATCACATTTTATCAGCCATTAACGCCACTCGTCTGAAAGTTTTAAACTAAAATCTAACCATGAAGCAACTATTAAGGAAGACGCTGTCACCTGAGTAGACCCACAAGCCTACAACGCTTCATCACGTTGCAAAACACGTAGTGTGTAGCACTGGAAATTTGAACAAATTTATTTTGTAATTTTTCCTCGGTCGTATTTTGGCTTTGATTCCTCGGAAATGACTACTTGAGCATTCTAAGAAGCCAAAATTCCAAGCTGTAGTTATGAAGTTCAGCTTCATGACCAAGCAAGGCCAAGGCTTGCACTTCGTTTTGAGTGTTAGCTGTTTGATAGATGTTTGATACTTTCGCCACTGGGATTTCGAGAATGTTTACAAGTATGTAAAGACTTCTAATTCAATAGATCGTCTTCACGTGACGTATTTCTATCCTCATCAGGCAAAAGAAGCGGTATATTTATATCTGTTTATAATTAGCGTGCTTCGTTTGGAAACCAGAGCATTTTGAATTTCAGGGTTATGGAGGTTGCGTGACACAAGGCTACGGTCGAATTTGTTGAAAAATGTATACTTATCTCATGATTTTGAGCCTTTTTAGAAGTTAGAGCATTAGGAAAAGTGCTTATATAAACGCTTGTTTGTTTAGTACTGATAATCAGTCGCCTAGAAAGCCAAAGTAAGTTCCAGATGTTTACACTACATTCCAGCCGCCATATTGGTGTACCACGGATGTATATCAACATGGCGTTTTCTTACTGGGCTCTGTAAATTTTTGGGAAACATTTACGACGAATTTCTGAAGTTTGGGGAAACGCGCAGGCCTGAAACTTGGAGAAGTGTCTTATTTAGTTATCTTCTTTAACGTACATCACAATTTCTTAGCTTTTTCCATTGGTGGGTTTTCGATTTATTATTTTTTTTTATTGCGTGACAGTGAAAACGATCTGTACCGTTCGAAGAACAAAACAGCAACTGTGGAATATTTTTTTGTAAAATGACAAAAGATGTTTTTAGTTCATATTTTTTGTACATGTTCTCACCTTCCTCTGATATAAATCCATGCCATTTTTTTTTTTAGTCGGGATCATTTGCGGTCCAATATGGGGATCATTTCCGGTCCGGCATCATTTGTGGTCCTGGGATCATTTGCGGACCCGTACAGTACTCATTTTTGTAAAGACACGTAGAGACTGCACATACCGTTGCCGTACAGCAAAATCTTAATCACTTGAGTTTGGCGGGTAAAACACCGTTGTCAACCTAGTCCCTCGCGGCCAAAGTAGCCGTAGTAGCACCTCGCCGTAGCGTACCTTAAAGTCCCTAATTATTCGCCAAAGGCAAAGTGAACATTGGTGAATATTCACCGAGACGAAGTCGAAGTGAATATTCACCAATGTTCACTGAGCCTGAGGCGAATAATTGTTCAAGTATAATTTTCAGACGTGAATGTCAAGGACTACAAAATAACGGACTAAAACATAAAAACACAGACGCAATTGTTCGTGTGCATACACGTATGCAGCCGTAGTACATCGATCATCGAGTTCGGGAGCAAAACAAACGAGCGAAACTCTACCTACGAAAAATAAATTCATCCGGTACCTTCGTTTTATCGTTGTTGACTTCCTTCACAGTTGTCATCATCACCTAAAAATGAGTAGCTTAAGCCTTTAGTTTGAAGAAGGATAAATTTCGGTCAATCGATCTGACCTGCTGGCGATCGACGCAACCACTGCGTTTACGATTCTTAAAATCCTTGAATACGAGCTCTTAAGAAGATTTTTGGTCCAAGGGCGACAGCAGCCATTGTGAAAATTCTCCATCCTTTCAAATATCCTGGACTTGGAGCGATGTCTTTCGAATAAATGAAAACTTCATTCAGCAACTGTCCGCCATGTTTACTTCCCAAGATGGCAAAGATGGCGAGCTTACTAACCAAGCTCTAGCGGGGTGAATATAGCGTCATATGATGAGCTTTTCGACCAAACAGAATGTCCAATTCTAATATTCACCTCTAAAAATTATACTTAAGGTAGATAATACCTTTTGCGTTTGATTTGCAACACCCATGCTGAACTACGATGTCAACCACTGGTGTTATTACTTGTGAAATACATTACTTTTTATTCATAAATCAAACCTGGCTTGTTCCTTGTGGGTACCACTTTTCCAGACCACGAACTGTGAGCACCTTGCCATTGACGCTCTTCATGCAGATCAAGCGTCCTCCTTGTTTTATTTCAAGGAGGTGCAAACAATCTTCGTGTGTGCACAAGGTTTGGCTGTGGTTTGCACACACTTGACGTCCCTGCAGACAGTAGGGGCATGCAACACAGTACTCGTACCGCAGATTACCAAGGTACTGAAACTGCTTCAACAAATCTTGTAAAGTGTCTTCCACAAACGATCGCACACTTCTTGCTGTTTCTGGCGATGTCGAAACTGGAACTGCTTCCTCTTCAGCTCTTTGCTTGAGGGAAATCTTGATGAACTTCTTTTTGCAAATCAGAATCATATCATGTATTATTTGCCGACCAACAACAAACCAAGCTCCATCTCGGTACAGGTTTGGAGGTTGTACGGATCCAATCTTGGAACACCAAGATATCGATCTTGAAACAAACTGAGAGAAGAATCCATGCGGAACAAAACCATCCACAAAATGAAGATACAACGGGCAAGGATCGGTGGGCGATGGCTCCAGTTTAGCAAGGTCTTCAGGTGGCGACTTAAGCTGAGCGGGTACAAAGTACTTCACATTACTTGGCGAAGCTGAGAACTTGGCGATCAAACCAAATCGCTCCATCATGTCTAAGATGTCTTCCTTGACAAGGCCTTGCTGAATGAATTTGGAAAAGACATGATCGACAAGTTCCATGCTCAGGACACCGCTTGTCTCTACCTCCAGCCAGTACTTGGATTCTACGGGATCCTACCAACAAACAAAACACACTTACGTTGCATAAATATTTTTTGCCGAAGCAAAGGAGATTTGTGAAAACAACGTTCAACATGTCCCGAACATGTGACAAGAGAAAATCTGAGTCCCCGACGGGATTTGAACCCATTACCTCCCATATATCAGCTGAGTGCTGTAACCACTGACATATGGAGAAACTCATGGTTAGCGAGGCCAGAATTATACTACAATGCTAAGGGATTATTTTTCACTCTAACCCTGCTGGACCTTGCGTTCTTTAATTTGTCTCACGTATGTTCACTTGCATCGGTAAAAGAGAAAAGAAACGGAAAACTCCTCTCCTAAAGAGTTTTGTCACTGAGGTATGATGTATCTTAAGACTTCAGCCCGCATTTTACAGGTCCGTCTTTCACAACCTTCCTTAATCTTGCTAAATTTAACTATCCCGACAGCCTTTTAGTTTTACCAAATTTTAAGCTATTACTTTGAGACTTTATTTGAACGTAGTTTTAATCTATGGTAAATAGCTACTTTAGTAACTCACACCCCTAATGCGCTTGCCTTCGCCCAGAGGAATAGATCTCATTTAAAAGCTGTCCTCAATAAAAATATACGTAGGTCCATATGACCAAGAGTTTGCTTGGGGAATACGCTAGGCGTTTCGTATAGAAGATACGCTTTTTAAGAGCTAAGCATAACCTCTTCGTACCGCTTTGTTGAAGGGTGGTATGGTTATCAGCATCTTGAATAGCTCAATTAACCATTGCGCCTTCAGTATGACTGTGCTGCGGTGCTTTACAATCATTCCGAGGTCATGATAAAAATGTAGCATGGCGTAGAACTGGTCTTCATCCTCGATAAAGCACACTTCTTTGGCACACGTTTGAAGTTGTTCCACATTCATGTGATACACATTCTCAGCTACCAAAGCTTTAACGACCTTTTCGAAGTTGAACCACCTAAAGAACAATCAAACAAAATAACTAATTAGCTTCGAAAAGTATTCATATATTAAACATCTCCCCCTTAAAATTTTTAAAAACAAAGTTAAACATAACATCTTTCAACCATATTGCCAACATTCACCTGAAAGTTACTAGTCAATTATTTATTGCTAATTTACTTTATTCCTAGGTATTTATTGATTTAGTGATTTGTTCCCGCCGTTTACTTATTTATTCATATTTTTCATTTTTCTCTTATTTTGTCTCCTTTTTTTTTTTTGTAACCAAGAGTTTTTATAATTTGGTGATAAAGTGTATGCTGTATTGAAATCTCCTAACCGATGACATTCCAAAACATGGGCTTCGAAAATTCCATGAGGGATAATTGATAGTTCCAATAGGAAAATTTCACAGAAAAAATCTTGGGAAATGCTATATGTTATCAAGATGACATATGAATGGAAAATTCCCATCGAGAGATCTTTACGGATATTTTCCCTGTAAAATTCGAAAGAAAGTACATGAAAAATCCCCATGTAATACTTCATAGAAATTTTAAGTTTAATCAAATGTAAGACATGGCTCGTCAGAAATCCTAGTGTCTCGATAAGAAGACGCATTTCTTTTTTACTAAATCCATTGGAGGGTATTTTCTTGCTTCTCTCCACTTATATAGCCTAAATACTCTCCTCCATCTTTCAATGAATGCAGTTACAAATAAAGTATATACGTTCCAAACTCTCTTTCCAAGGATAGTATCGTATTTTTTATATTAAATGTTGGTTCTCTAAGATAGAGTTGTAAATAAGCCCTTCCAGCATTTATTTGAGGTGTAGTATTAGGTTAAGCTCTAACGGTTAAATATATGGCTGTCCAAAATGATAAACAAAAACCTTTGCTAATAAACTCAAGACCAAAAACATGCAGTGAAAACTAAATGCCGGGTCTATGTACAAGGCCAAGTTTGAAATGAACGCCATAGAGTTTAATAGAGAAAATACGGTCAGTACAAAGTAATGAAAAGATTGAGGGAAAATGGAAGCACTAGTTGTGTTGATGTGATAAAATGACTGCAGACAGACAGACCCTAAATTTACTACACTACCAATGTGCACAACTATGAAGTATACGAAAGGGTATGAATGAAAGACTTGAAAAGAAAGAGACATTCGCAACCAATTTAGTTGCAAAGAAACCCAAAAAGGTCTCAATGGGAGACCATAGCAACTGAATCCTTTTTACAGGCCTCTTGTGCAACTGTTGTTATCGCAAAGGTGTGAAGATCTCTTTCTCTTGCGATATCACTTTACTTGACTGGTATCTTCTCCCCCATGTATGGCTCCTTCCTCAAAACATCCATGATTTTGGTCCGAAGAGCATGAATCCCATCGTCACTAGCAACATCAGTGTCACTTCCTCGCCCTGTAAATTACAAATGGCAACAAGCTGTAAAGCATCCAAACGAAGTTAATCGTCAAGTCCTAGGTGAATGGCAGTTGTTACAGATGAGCTCTTATTACCTGTGTCTTCTCTACACACGTTTGCTGATTTGTGCTACTTTCTGCTACAATTCGAGAACATGGCTCAGGAAAGATATTATTAAACAAACATACTATAAAAATAATGGTCCTTTAAACCAAAACAAAAATAAACCTTCTGCGGTATCTTTGGCAGAGGATGTAAACAATGTAAATCTTTCAAGAACTATCTTTACCGCAATACATATTCAAACTGCTCCCTCCACACAAAACAACGTCAATTCTAAGAAAGGCATGGCCAGTATTTGAAGAGATCCTCGGTTTTACCAATTTGCTTTACTGATGAATTTCATGAATAAACCAAATGCAGACTTAAACCTGAGTTAGCTAATAGTCATATATAAAGTGTCGGTTCATTGTAAGCTGAAATGTTTTATTTTAATCAGTGATCCAGCACAACAAAATCGTTTACCTGCTTTTCGTTTACGCCTTTGCGCAGGCTTGACAAACAAATTCTTCATCTTGCGCACCAATGACTTCTTGCCCAGCGTGTTGTCAATACTGAAGAATGGTCGGATAACATGCTTATCGTATTCCTTACCAGATATACCCCGCTGTAGTTTTGATGTCGTAGCCTCGATATCCTCGAATGGTTTATCAGCATGAGTGCCAACAATGAACACTGGAGGTCGGAGATAGGGCAGCTTGCCGCCTGAGTCGCTAATCATTTCCTCTCCTGTTGGTCTGGTACTGTGGATTGTTACAAGCCATGACAGCAGATTCTCCAGATTTGTCTCGTTGTTGGGTTTTCCAAAAATTGATCACGTGTTCCTTGTCGAACACAGGGCTGGGCTGGGGCATCTCGTGCTTTGAGGTTGTGCACCAGGATATACACTGCACGTGGTGACAGGAACACAGGGTGAGAAGCGTTGTACAGGTGCTGCCCGGCAAAATCCCACAAATCTACAGTGACTATGGTTTCTCTCTCGTCATCAGCCTTTTCAGCATCACCATGCACGCCTTTAAGCATGTTGTTCAACCGCCGATACGCATGTTTTAGGACGTCCTCTGTAGGTGAGACTATATCCATCATCAATGTCGAATCTTTACCAGAACTTACACCGCTGTCATCGGTGACGTCACCGACGGTATTTTTTGCTTCAGTTTGTACTCGCATTTCACTCTCTCGCGAGGAAATGGTTGAGTTCTTGAGAGTGCCAACACTTTGAGCAACCTAAAATGGAGTTTGTTGAAGAGGTAGCATTGTCGTCTTATTAGGACCTGCTTATTGCAGTATCTATATTATCTATATTATACCTAGTGTGACCTACGGATTATCAATATGGGGAAATTGTTCCCAATCATTACTTAACGAATTAGATCATATTCATGCCCGAGCATGCCGAATTATTAATCATCTTCCTTCTTCATTAGAAGGTAGTTTATGCCTGTCTCAATGTAGGTGGCTTCCTATTAACTATTTATATAAGAGATGCATATTACTTAAGATGCATCAAGTCTTCACAGGGTCTGCTCCTAGACAAATTTTAGATTTATTTTCTAAATCAACAAGATCTACAAGACTCAGTAACCAATTTAATATTATTAGGGTGAAAACAGAATTAGGAAGAAGTTCCTTACAATACAGGGGACCAACTATTTGGAATTTTCTGAATAGAATAGTCAAATTTTCTAATATTAGTAAAGAAGGCTTTAAATCAATTTTAAGAAAATGTTCTAAAGACATCCTCCAATTTTCTTTTAATAAAGAAGCCATTTTGATTTCAAACAAGACAGATGATTTTATTTATTATTAAGTTAATAACTTAAAGGTATTTTAATTCTAATTATTGTTTTATTTTTATCTTAGTTATTTTACCATTATAAGCAGGTCCACATCAGCCTTTCGGCTGCCGATTCAATATTGTTCATTCAATCTTGTAATTATGAACCTGCTCTAACAAATAAAGGATTAATTGGATTGATTGATTGATATCCTCCTGTCCAGGTGACCAGAGTCACATGGGCACGAGGCACAAAGGGGAAAACGTTGAAAGAAAACGATTAATAAGCTTTGACATCCAAGTTATTTCCTGTAAACAAGTAAGCCATAAGCGAAAGTATGGAACAGCAATAAAGTAATCTGATTGGTTGGTTTTGGATATTGGCCTTGACTGGACTAACTTGGTCATGCAATAATTAAACTTACTCAATTTAAATACTGCTGTTTAGAAGTAAACATGCATGTCACCTTCAGCTGTGGGCAAAGTATGAGGACTAAAACCAGCTGGTCCTTTCCGATATCTATTACGTAAACATGTTTTTCCAACAGCAGAATCACCTGTTCAGGAACAATTTAAAAGCTAAATTCAAAACTTACAGGACAACAGAGGCTAGAAATCTTATCACATTTTACTTAACCACTGAAAATTATGGAAATCACTAAGATTTGAGGAAAACTGCAAAAGAAAGAGAATTTTTCCTATAGCTACCAAAATGGAGGAACAAAGCAAAAAGCCATGGCAGTTATTCAAAGGGCCCAACAGTTTAACAGTTCACTGCGCAGGTACTGGGCTACTGTAGCTTACACTGCATCACAGTTCCCTTAAACAAGATTACCGGTACTCTTCTTAGAGTTGGACACTAGTCCACAACAGGTAACTGCTTCCCCAAAGGCAGTTATCCAAAGTGCCCAACAGTTCCACAGTTCACCAGGCAGACTGGTACACATGTATATACGTTGTAGTTTAAAATGTTTGTTTTTTTTGGTCAGGATGATTTCAAACTAGTCTAATTTTCATCAAAGGGGTTGGGGAAGTCTGGAAACCAATAACTTATTAGGCCATTAAATATTCAAGAATTTGTAATGATTGCTTGCATAGCCAAGTGAAGATGAAAGTGGACTACAAAGTCAGAGATTGGGTGTTCGAATCTAGGTGAGTACAAAGTAAAAAAGTGGGGGTTAAAATGGGATCCTGGCTGGGTAGGGTACTGGGTGGACTTTCATTTAAAAACGATGAGGATCTTGGTACCTCTTAGGGGTTCTTTTCAAAGTTTTCAATGAACAGCGTTAACCCTGTCCTTTTTATTTTGGTGTCCCCTTAGGGGTAGGGTAGGGTTCAAGACAGTCAGGGAGGTGGGTGGTGGGTATGCTATTCTTTTTTAAGAAACCCCCAAACATGAAGAAATAAATAAAGTTATTTGCAAAATCTAAGCTAAGTTAAAACAAAATAACCTGGCTTAAGACATTCTTACCTAAAATACGTTATGTTTAAACTACAACATATACATGTACACCCTTGCATCCAGTCCTCCTTGTATCAAGAGGTGTTGTGACGGCAAACTATCTTGCCTAAGAACAACAAAATGTCCCTGACCACTTAACATGGACCATCCAGCCCCAACTCACTCACTATCGGCCACCCAATCACCACCCGTGTTACTTTCAAGAATGTAAAACATCTTTTGTTGAGCATTTTTGTTTTTCCACTGGCTCAATTTTTAGCTTCCTTTGCTTAATTAGTAGATAATAACTAGGGTATCTAAAAGATAATAATGCTGCGGCACATTCTATTGATAGTGACATATTTTACGCAGTGATTCATCTACAACTTCATGCATGATGACACATGGATGGCAAGGTGTGACAAGGGATCGTGACAAAAAAGCACATAGTGATCTGACCCATGTTTGAACATAAAAAGATACACATCAATCTCCCCTTTACCAGATCTCGCAAATCGAAAGATGTGGAAGTTGTAGGAGCAGAAATCTAACTTATAAATTCTGTATTGATACGCATTAAATGTCTCAAGAATGTTGACAGACTGTGTCGAGGACGCGTCCATCGCGATGTGTGAAAATGCTAAAGCTCTAGCTTAAATTCATGTTTGGATGAAAAGAAATAGATCGCAGCATATATGAAATTAGCGTGTTCTACGGTTTTCGTTTGTTTTAATTATTCTGCGAGCTTTCGGAGCGACGATTTCTCTTCATTTAAGAATTCGGCCAAGTAGGCGAGACTGCTAAGAAATGACATACTTAAAAAGTTTAAAATTAAGATGTCACAATTAATCGTCCAGATTTACAAACTTTCACATACTGCACGCATTAAGAACAAAAGCAAGAGTTGTGAAAGCAGGCACAATCTCCTTCACATCGTTTTACAGGTAAATCAGAGCAAAACACAACCACTAATCTTTCTCACTGGAATCCACGCGAAAAGGCGTCCTCCTGTAGTTCGTGGCCCAACGCACCCTGGTAAAAAGTGGCGCAGTGCATTCTGGTTAAATGCGATGCATTCTGGTAAAAAGTAATGAATTCGAGAATTTGGATCCCCTTTTACATATTCTTCTTAAATCCTGTTTATGTAGCTGCTCGCTTGCTACGCTCGCTCCGCAGCAATGATATATGATACAACAAAGAGTACAACTGAACCCTAACTCATACAACCTTAACCCTTTCAGATTAAACTAAATGACTTAATTTGAAAGTTACATTGTGTAATATATAAAGATCCGACAAACTTAACAACATAATTACAACTAACACCATGAGCACTCACCCAATAGAAATCCTTTATATAATCTCCTGACTTCCCCCATTAGACAGCGCAAGCGTCAGAATTTATCCTTAGGATAAAACTGTTGTACAGCTGCAACTGTTAAGTAATTTCACCTAGAAGTACAATGCAAACAGTGGTATTCTCTATTTATATACTTGCAAAATTCATTGCTACTTCCAAACAAATGGATCCAATGAAAAGACACTATTCAGGTCACATGAATGAGCTGCAAACCTCAATACAAATTATGCATTCCGTAAATTTTAATACAAAAAACCCCACCTGTATCATTTTGAAAACAGAATGACACTAACTGATTACGTCTTTTGATTGTTTGCTTTTAAGCTTGAACAACAAAAATTGCATATTAATAAATTTCACAAGTTTTATTTAACCATCATGTTCGAACTCACCACTAAAAACACCTATTCAGGCTGGCTGCCTAAATTATGTTTACCACTAAGTCTAACTGTTGATGACAGGGCAACTCTAGCAACCCTGTCGTTATAACAACCTTCAGGTTGTCGGTACCTCTTCTTATAGTTTGGCCTGTCATGAACAAAGTTCAGTCTTTTTCTTTTATACATGTAACATAGTTACAGTCAACCTGTGTTGCGCAGACCCTCTATTAAGTGGACACCAGCTTGAGGTCCCTTAATTATCTTCCAACATTTACTGTAAAATAAACCTGCATCCAGGGACACCTCTGTTAAGCCGATGCGGACACCAATATTTAACTAAGCCATTTTGTTTCACAAAACCAGCAATAAGCGGACACTTCAAGGGCATTTTACTTCTAAAAGCTTAGCTCACTCCTTTAACATTGTTCAGCGATGTCGTTTTAAATTTAAGTAGATTATTCCAGATTGATGCATTGACTGACTGAACATTGTGCTTTGAGCAGTCTTTGATCTTCCACTGTGTTACACTGTGTTACAAAAGGGTTAATAATGAACTACAGTATATAATTACACTAATATATATTAGAACCTGTTTAGAGTGGACACCCTCTATTAAGCGGACGCTAGTGAGTGTCCCATGGTGTCTGCTTAATACAGGTTTCACTGCAGCTATATACACGTAGCAAAGCCATGTTATCAAACTCGGTAACTCTAAGACTAGTGTGTATCAATATAATGCACATTTTATGGTACAAGCAACATCAAACTCTTCCATCATTCCCATTGGCAATTAATTTATTGAACAATGCCACAATTGTTCGAAGGCTGGATAACACTTAATCCACAAGATAAATCCCTATCCAGTGGATAGCATGGTTTGTTTTAATTTGCTGACACTGATCTGCTGGATAGTGATTTATCCACTGGATAGCATTATCAAACAACCCGGGCCAGATGAACTGGAGAAGTTCAGAGAGTGCTCAACAAGCCAGGATTACTCTCAGCCACACCTCAACTAACTCTGATTAGCTTCTTTCAAACTCTCCTACCTAACTTTCAAGCACATGCATTGTATGTCAATGACGCACACTGAAGTATGTATCAATTTTAAATCTTAACAGGCTGCCAACCTTAATTGTTTATGCCCTCAAACACACATGCTGGATCTCCAAATTCCCATTTACAGCCATTTCTCCCATTAATGGCTGCATTATATAAATCTGAAGTAAAGAGTAAGGGTGAGCTTACAGCCACAAGCAAATCGAGTGGGATCTCTAAAGAAGGCATGAAAAGAGACAATGGGATAATTATTATTCCCAACTGAAGGTAATGGAACATGAAGTGAAGTATTTTGTAAGGTCCTTTGAGATATTTTTTGATACAAAAACACCATAATTATAACAACAGCTAAGGAAGGGGCAAGGTCTGGAAATTACAGGTAATGGGTAGTGAAAAGTTCATGCCTCACTGTCTCCCCCTCCCCCCCCCCCCCCCAACCTACATGCTGGTTACCATCACTAATTTCCATCTTTTTTTAGTACAGCGTGGGTCAAGAGAGAAAAGATAAATTAATTAATACAATCAATTACAATCTTCCATGAAATATTTGCCTCACTTTTTTTGGAAACAGTTGGATTTCAAAATTTAAAACTGATGACTCAGCAGCATGTCTGACCGTGTGCATGATAATGTGTATGTATGCCATTAGGTATGGAAATCTGAATTTGACACGTAATATAAAAACTAATTATATAAATAGCTCATTCCCGAAGGTGTAAGTACATTGTATGCCATTAGGTATGAAAATCTGAATTTGAATTTGAATATGATCACAGCCATATCTTTTAGCAGCAGCTGACAACATTGCTACTTCCCCCCTCCCCCCTGAATGGAAGACTAGTTTTTAAAAGAATATTCAATACCAAGCAATGTTAGGTTAGTTACCCAATTCACTGGTATCCAGTTATTACAACCATGTTTCGTACATTGATATTATACTGAGCAAGTTTTTTTTTTCTTTCTTCTTTTTTTTTACAAAAAAAGAAAAATTTAGTTTCAGCAGTAATCTTTTAAAATAAAGATTTTTTAACATATGTCTCATTAATTTTCTTAAAATATCTTATAAATTGCCACACATTAACTTTACATAAAGTCCAGTAGTTTTTTCACTATGACAGCTATTATGCTATAATTACTGGACTTTTTTCTTTTTCTTGTACAGTACATGGAAGCAACACAAATAACAGACATCTAGCAAATATGTCAGCAAGAGAGTGCAATGTGTGAAACAATCATTTGTAAGTAAGCTGAAGGATACAATTCTGCTTCTGTTAGGGAAATATATCTGAAGTTGTTACGTATGCTTGAAGTTAGCCACGATCAAATATACTCATTAAGTTTGTGATCAGATGACTGTTCTATGATAACCAATAAGAAGTTAATGGCTGTGTAAGTAGAAAATCAACTAAGGAAAGGTCTAGTTCTGTAGAAACTAAAAGAAATAAAATCAAGGAATGTTTTACAATTGGTACTTATACATCTGGTGGTGGGTGAAGGGCAAATAAGACAAAAAATCAACAAATAGCTAATATTCCTATCCTTTAGTGTCTGTCTAATTATTACGGTCCTAGATTATCAAATTTCAGTCATTTCAATCATTACTTTATGATTACCAATTTTATCAGCTGGCTATTCACAACTGCCATGATGGAGCTGAACTCAGGTCTGAAGAGAAACAACTTCAGCTAGTCTGGTGCCCCAACCACTCAGCCACTGTCACTACCTCCTATCTGACTCATAACCAGTCAGCTTGGCTTCCCTCCGGATTTCAAGTCTGGTGCCCCAAGCAATCAAATGCACACTGCCTCCTATCTGACTCAATAACCTGAGCTTGTCTTCCCTGTGGTTTTTTCTGCCCTTGAACAACATGTTAAAATTTAACCTAGAGAGAGCAGCTGACAGACCATGGCTCTGACACATGTACTGCACTGTTTGTTTTAATAACAAGCTGTCACATATTTATAAATTATTCTCACTGGTTGTTGGAATTCAAAATAAATAAAAAGACTGAGGTAATCCATGTTAAGTACAGTGACACCCGGAAGTAATGCGGACAAAAAAGGGTGTCTAATAAACCACAGACCTAAGACCTAACACTCCATCCGAATCTCAAAAACTAAGACCTAACACCCCCTCTGAATCTAAAATACTAAGACCTAAGACCCCCTCCAAATCTCAAAAACTAAGACCTAAGACCCCCTCCGAATCTCAAAACTTAAACTATGACCTAAGACCCCCTCCAAATCTCAAAAACTAAGACCTAAGACCCCCTCCGAATCTCAAAACTTAAACTATGATCTCAGACCCCCTCCAAATCTCAAAAACTAAGACCTTTGACCCCTCCAAATCTCAAAAACTAAGACATATGACCTCCTCTGAATCTCAAAAATTAAGACCTAAGACCCCCTCTGAATTTCAAAAGTAAGACCTAGGACCTCCTCCAAATCTCAAAAACTAAGACCTAAGACCCCCTCCAAATTTCAAAAACTAAGACATAAGACCCCCTCCGAATCACAAAAACTAAGACCTAAGACCCCCTCCGAATTTCTTATAGCTCCACTATGAAGTCACATTCAATTTATGCAAGCCGTTAGCGCGTAACTTTAGTCATTAAAATGCACGCCAGTTGATGTACATGAAATAGCAGACTGTTCACAGTACCAAAACTTGCCCATGTAGAAATGGAATTTTATTCCAGTTTAGTTGAGCTTTCCCTATTTATTTTTGTAGTTTAATATTCTTTATTTCATCTTACACTCGTATCACTGGGTGGCTTTGTGAGAATCCAAGAACTATTAAATAACACTGTTTTGTTACTTGTGATCCAGACTGACATTAAGTTCAAATTAAAGCAAACCCAGGTCTTGAGATTCTATGGTTGTCTTAGGTCTTAGTTTTTAACTTGTACAATATTTATTTTTGAACTTGAAAAATATTATTTTCCAAGATGTAGTGGTGAAGTGATTTCACTCCATCCCTCCTTCACTCCTTCGCTGGATCACTTCCTGTTAGTCCATTGAAACCCCAGGGGGGGGGGGGGGGACTCCCATATGAAAAGGTCATGGATGCTCGTTAGAAAATTTGAATTTAACTCCCAAATTAAAGAAGACTAATATGGGAGTTGCTCAAGCTTCATTAGACCCCTAAAAGATACCACTTTAAATGGAATAGGTTCAATTACTAGCCACTGTTCAAGAAAGGATCCCTCGTGCACTTGTAGACCCAACTCGCATACTCGAGAGATCAGCAGAAATCAAGCCTAAAACCAGAAGTTAAATGAGAGCGTTTCTTTTCATTGTTATTTCTTTGAGTGCACCCTAAAGGTTACTTTGACAGCTAAAAATGGTGACGTTTCGTCATCAACACCCTAAGTGAGACCAGAATCCTTGATTTGTACCCAGACGACGAGCATCCCCGACCTATTCATATAGGAGTTCCCCTCTACATTTCGAACATCTGCTATTTAAGGCCGCTTTACAGTCACTTGCACCGTCTCAAGTTAGGTATTCTTTGAATTTCTGACGCAAGTCAATATCTTACCGCAGAAATGCTCTACATTGAATAAATTTTCGTACGAACATTTTTATAAATAAAAGCCACCTGTAACTATATAACTAGCTCATTTCCCACTCGATTGCCGATAAAGAAGACATTGAAAGTCACAAAATTGATGAGCTGTACGTAATTTTCCCCATCCCCCAACATCCCCCCGCCCTCCCCCATGCCAGACAAATTATTTCGTCCAGGTTTGTTTGTTAATCTTAAACAAAAGTTTTGTTCTCAGTGTGGATCAACCCTAAGTAAGTTTTTAAGTTATAGCTTCATGTGTTTTTGAAGTAAACAACACACAATACAAGTAAGTTCTAACACTTGAGTAAGTTAAGCTTAACTTATGTAAATACCCAGCACCCAGGGGCATACCTGCCAACTCTCCGGTTTTCCCTGGAGTCTCCAAGTTTTTCATCAAATCTCCCGGTCTCCCGGTTAGAGCACCAAATCTCCCGGAAAATACCTAACGTGGCTTTTTTCAATTTTTTTTCCATCAATTTCGTTATTTTCGAGAATCCAAACAGGAAAATAAAACAAGAAGTGGATTTAGTGCTCTTATTTGAGCTGTTCTCAATCGAAAAACATCGGAAAACGGGAAACAGAGCGATGAAATCGATATATATTTAACGAGAATTGTAATTGGTCAGAAATCAACCAATCCAATCGCACAATACATGGAAGGAGGTTGGCGCAGTTTTCGCATGCTGTTTACACTTGAAGGGAAGATTGCCAGCATGGATTTCGGTTCGCTGCAAAAAGAATTCTTAGGTGCCCTTCCCTCAGGCTTTGAGGGTCGTAGTGAGGAGACTTGCCTCGCAGAAAGTGAAGGAGATTCCTCTAGTTGACGTTCAGCCATCAGTCAACACTTGAGATAAGCTACTTTTGTGGGTTTTTTGAAAATTCAAGCACTTTGAAATGTGAGCGGGTCAGAGCTGCAAGTCACAATGTCAAATAGTTTTAAATTAATAAAACTTCACTTCTGACAAATTCATGAATTGGAAACTTTAGGCACTAGGCAAAGGATTTGAGGGCCTAATCAGTAATGTTTTCAATTCATGAATCCTGCAGAAGCACAGTTTATGAATATTATTTAAAATCAGATTTCCATATAAACTTTGTTATTTTTAGACCTGTTTTCCTTCTTATTTTTTCTGTTAGTAAAAACCCTGCTTTACAGCAGATATTGTGATGGAATATGTGGACTTTTCAGCATAGATCATAACGATAGCACTAAGATGTTGAAACAAGATGTAAAACTTTAGAATCACTGAGCAACTTAACATTTAAGAATGACTGACTGTTAGGATCGAGAACCGCCGGTCAACGACCCATTTGGCAAATCGCTCATATTTTGCCCAAAGATACCCTTAGGTGACCTAATTCTAAAAATCATATTTCAAGGTTCCAGCGAATTTTTATTTTTCAGAAATTCGCGAAAATTTGAAAGCGCGGTCAAAGTGCGGTTTTTCGTGTAATAAAATGACCGAAATAAGGCGCGAGGACAAAGCGCTGGTTAAGTCTTAAAATAAATTCAGTTGACTTCAAACTTCACACAAATGTGGAACAACCACTCTAATTTATTCCCCGTTTTAAACTAATCTCAGAGATGTTGATATAGTGGTTTTCCGAACCATTTTAAAAACACCTATGAAGCGTGTGAAAAATAACGGCAAAATATAGGTCATGTTTAACAGCATAAAAATGCATCTGGTACCTCACTTTCCGATTATTTTACTTTACAGCCTAGAAATATCATTATTAAACATATATCATGCCAAGTTTCACGCTCGAACTCGGAGTATTTCCCTATGAGAAAAACGAAAATCTACGTCAATGTGTTGGGCGCAAATAACACAATAATTATACACGAACAAGAGACAAATCAGTTTCAACGGCGAAAGTAAAAGGCCATCATTCATTAAAATCCCGTCAATTCACTGCTATCAGTAGAAACCTAATGTCCACTGCATAGAAACTGTTTTTAGACCTTTTCGAAACATTGCGCGTTAACTTTGTTTAATTTCCTGTCCGCCGTCATGTCTAGTCTGTCATCCCGTGTAATTCATTAATGTGAACAACACTCTGAATGGTTTTCACGACAAACGCAAGAGATTTCCTGTAACCTTACTGTTTTCGGTTCACCAAAACGCTTTAAGTTCGTTAAGACACAATAATGGGTCAACTTGGAATGCTGTTTAGCATTAAGGACGTTAAAGGACTGTAAATTAATCGAGTTGAAATATCTTGAAGCAAATCAAAATCGCGCCCTTATTCTAATTTGGCAAACAGCGGACCTCCGTTCAAGTTCAAGAAGTCGAGAGGTTAATTCGGCAATTTATTACCGGTACAACAACAAAATCAAACCGAGGTCATCAAAAGTGTAAGTTTAAAAGTGTAGTGGCAAGTCCCAAATAAATTTCGCCTTTCTAAAATGGAAACAAGAAGTGAAACGCTCTGACCCGAAACAAATAAAAAAAATATTAATACGACTAATTTAATCCCAAAATGTTACAGAAAACATACCTAAAAGCCGTCGATTCCCCTCAATACCACTCCACATTGCCTTAAAGGGCCCAAGCTTTCTGCTGTAAGAATCAGGGGCCTAAGGAATCTGTTTTTATCATATCGGCAACCATGCTGCGTGGCTGATATTCGAGACTCAGTAAAAGTTGTCACACAACCGCACGAGCAGCCCAGTCACGCTTTCACTGCTCTTGCGCAAATGTTCAACATTTCGCAATTTACATAAACCGATTACAAGTTTAAAGTAGTGACAGTAGATTGAAATGCGCTTCTTAAAGCTGACCTATCCAGGAGCAATTATTTCTTGTTCTTGAATGGCTCTTAGTTGTAGCTACAGTCGGGAAGGGGGGGGGGGGGGGGAGGGAGTACTCCTGGAAATTTCGGATATCTGTATGCAGTGGAAGATTAAGTGGTCTCCAGCTCTTAACGCCAACACTGACACACCAGATGATTCTCGAAGTATCACAGGGATCACTAAGCTAAATAATTTTGAGTTTAGCTCCGCTGAGTCAATTACCTGTTGGCGCGCACATTGCATTGACCGTGGACAGGTGGAAAAACAGTTAAACGGGAAAAGCCTGGTGCACATTGTAATTTAGCGTTGTTCAACACGCAATCGGTCAGGTTGTAATGCTAATCGTATTTGATAGAATCTCAGGTTTTCTTTCAACACATACTGGGGTGACATACTCCTAGATGGGCGTGACCGGGAGCCATGAGTCAAGTCAGTCAACTCGCAAAGCTTAACAGAAGAGTGATAGTGAACCACTGGTGGAAGGACTGCAGATTGTCCCTACGCTTTACCCTGATAGGCCTCTGTTTTATTCTAATGAACTGATGCTGTGACAATGATACCATTTAGCTTTATGAACATGCCAATTGTCAAGGGTTTCTTTTGCAGTATACAAAAATCATAAATAAGTAGTTCTTTGTGAAAAACTATTTTCAGGAAAGTAAGCTGTTTGCGAGATCTATGTTTTCAGATGTTCTAGAGTGATTAGTTTGTTAAGGCACTGTTGCGCTGCGTCTACGCGCAGTGTCGGAAACAAAATGCATTGGATCATCTAATTTTAATTCGATAAAGGTAAATTAATCGTTGCAGCGAATTTGGAAAGGGTGACTCAAATCAAAAGGGTGATTCAAACCTCGTTCCTAGAGTCTCTCATCTTACCGCCCGACTGGAGTACGCTCCAGGGTGCAGTAAGATGAGAGACCCTGGGAACGAGGTTGAGACGATTCGGCCATGAGTTTTTCCTCTAAACGGTCTTCCTCCTGTACTCCCTCTCCCTCTCTACAAAAAAATTAACGATCCTCCCCATCCCGAAAAACTAGCACCTGAAAAAGACGAATATTATAAGGATCCTGGGCTCTGCGCATTTCCCGCGCCACCATTTCGGCGTCAAGCTTTCGGCCTGTCGTTTGACCAGTGCGGAATTTTGCCATAACATACGATTGCTGCTTGTCACTGACTGCCCTGAGAGCCCAACCCTCTTTTGAAACAACAAGGGCTTCTTGGTGACCTATTGTGGCTTTGAGTAACGCGCCAACGCTTGCTCCAAGCAGGGTTTGTAGCACATTTTGGCTAAGTCCATAAGGGAATGTCTCTCCAGTGACTGAGTATATTTCTCCAGAGACAAGTGCCTCTCTAAAGTGGACAGGCTATGAAAGACACGAATGCAGCCGCCTTGAAGACATTAATACACCCCTGCAATGCATGGTTACTATCCATGGAAACATCACCAGACGCTTTCTCGGTCACACCCGTTGATAATGGCACCGATGTTGGGGTCGCAGTGTTCGTGCCTTTTTAGAAAATGACCTGAAGTCTCCTTTAGAGAACGATGTTTCCAGCAGAAATAAAGAAAGAGCGATGTCTGACTAAATTGCAAAAGAAACCCTTGACAATTAGCATGTTCGTAAAGCTAAATAGTATTATTGTCACAGCATCAGTTCATTAGAATAAAACAGAGGCTTATCAGGGTAAAGCGTAGGGGCAATCTGCAGTCCTTCCACCAGTGGTTCACTATCACTCTTCTGTTAAGCTTTGTGAGTTGACTGACTTGACTCATGGCTCCCGGTCACGCCCATCTAGGAGTATGTCACCCCAGTATGTGTCGAAAGAAAACTTGAGATTCTGTCAAATACGATTAGCATTACAACCTGACCGATTGCGTGTTGAACAACGCTAAATTACAATGTGCACCAGGCTTTTCCCGTTTAACTGTTTTTCCACCTGTCCACGGTCAATGCAATGTGCGCGCCAACAGGTAATTGACTCAGCGGAGCTAAACTCAAAATTATTTAGCTTAGTGATCCCTGTGATACTTCGAGAATCATCTGGTGTGTCAGTGTTGGCGTTAAGAGCTGGAGACCACTTAATCTTCCACGGCATACAGATATCCGAAATTTCCAGGAGTACCCCCTCCCCCCCGTTCCCGACTGTAGCTACAACTAAGAGCCATTCAAGAACAAGAAATAATTGCTCCTGGATAGGTCAGCTTTAAGAAGCGCATTTCAATCTACTGTCACTACTTTAAACTTGTAATCGGTTTATGTAAATTGCGAAATGTTGAACATTTGCGCAAGAGCAGTGAAAGCGTGACTGGGCTGCTCGTACGGTTGTGTGACAACTTTTACTGAGTCCCGAATATCAGCCACGCAGCATGGTTGCCGATATGATAAAAACAGATTCCTTAGGCCTCTGATTCTTAAAGTAGAAAGCTTGGGCTCTTTAAGGCAATGTGGAGTGGTATTGAGGGGAATCGACGGCTTTTAGGTATGTTTTCTGTAACATTTTCGGATTAAATTAGTCGTATTAATATTTTTTTTATTTGTTTCGGGTCAGAGCGTTTCACTTCTTGTTTCCATTTTAGAAAGGCGAAATTTATTTGGGACTCGCCACTACACTTTTAAACTTACACTTTTGATGACCTCGGTTTGATTTTGTTGTTGTACCGGTAATAAATTGCCGAATTAACCTCTCGACTTCTTGAACTTGAACGGAGGTCCGCTGTTTGCCAAATTAGAATAAGGGCGCGATTTTGATTTGCTTCAAGATATTTCGACTCGATTAATTTACAGTCCTTTAACGTCCTTAATGCTAAACAGCATTCCAAGTTGACCCATTATTGTGTCTTAACGAACTTAAAGCGTTTTGGTGAACCGAAAACAGTAAGGTTACAGGAAATCTCTTGCGTTTGTCGTGAAAACCATTCAGAGTGTTGTTTACATTAATGAATTACACGGGATGACAGACTAGACATGACGGCGGACAGGAAATTAAACAAAGTTAACGCGCAATGTTTCGAAAAGGTCTAAAAACAGTTTTTATGCAGTGGACATTATGTTTCTACTGATAGCAGTGAATTGACGGGATTTTAATGAATGATGGCCTTTTACTTTCGCCGTTGAAACTGATTTGTCTCTTGTTCGTGTATAATTATTGTGTTATTTGCGCCCAACACATTGACGTAGATTTTCGTTTTTCTCAAAGGGAAATACTCCGAGTTCGAGCGTGAAACTTGGCATGATATATGTTTAATAATGATATTTCTAGGCTGTAAAGTAAAATAATCGGAAAGTGAGGTACCAGATGCATTTTTATGCTGTTAAACATGACCTATATTTTGCCGTTATTTTTCACACGCTTCATAGGTGTTTTTAAAATGGTTCGGAAAACCACTATATCAACATCTCTGAGATTAGTTTAAAACGGGGAATAAATTAGAGTGGTTGTTCCACATTTGTGTGAAGTTTGAAGTCAATTGAATTTATTTTAAGACTTTACCAGCGCTTTGTCCTCGCGCCTTATTTCGGTCATTTTATTACGCGAAAAACCGCACTTTGACCGCGCTTTCAAATTTTCGCGAATTTCTGAAAAATAAAAATTCGCTGGAACCTTGAAATATGATTTTTAGAATTAGGTCACCTAAGGGTATCTTTGGGCAAAATATGAGCGATTTGCCAAATGGGTCGTTGACCGGCGTTTCGCTATCCTAACAGTCAGCCATTCTTAAGATTATGAAAAATAAATGCTGTTCTAACCGAGAGACGTTGGGAACATTCGGAAGGCCTTCGGGTGATTTTCGGAGAGTATTCGGGCATCGTTGAAAATGACATTCTTACAATGCAAAGATTTCTAGACGTCTCCAGATTTTTGTACCCTGGGGATTGGCAGGTATGCAGGGGTGATCATGACTGCACAAGGAAAATAACAAAATTCATCTGCAGTGACCAGATCTCAGCAACACGAGCTTATTACTTTAATAGCTTTTGTTTGATGAAGCTCGTGATCTCTAAGGCCTTCAAATAACAGCCTCGACATCTAACTTTGTTAAGATTTTGGAAAACAATTTGCTGCGTATGCTATTTAACAAATGTACGTTGTAAATACGAGCTGAGTTAACCAAGTATAAATACTTTAAAGACTTCAAGCACTTCTTACCTCGGAAAAGAACGTTGCAGGCTATTGACCATCACCATTTATGGCCGATTTTTGGAAAAAATGGTCCTAGACTACCAAACATTGACCAAACAGACATGTTACATCGCCTTCGTAGCATTTACTGCGAATGAATGAACAGCATTTCCGCAATCTCTCACCCGCCCCACCAGCACCCACTCCGTCGATTTTTTGCTCTCGCCCCAATTTTCTCGCGACCAGAGGGCGAAAAACGCAAAACGCCTTCAAAGGATTGGCGCAAGTCGAAAGCAAAACCTTATTTTTATCACACCTCGCTATAAGTTGATTTGTTATTACATGGCCCTGGCTAAATGTTAAACTTCTTCGATTTTTGTACAATTTCTTCAATCTGCGTTTCATCTCGTCTGTGTATCAAAGCGTTCGAACTTTCAAATAAAAAGGACGGGGTTGCTTATCGTATCTTTTAGGGGTTAAAAAAGCGGTTTTGGTACCTCGATCTTAAGGTGTTCAGCCTCAAAAGGTCCACAGCAGGAGCTTTTGCCGTATCTTTTGGTGTATTGATCCGAAAATCATATAACAAGAGATAATATGTTGTTTCAGAATTAGTACCTCTTAGGGGTGAAAAACATTTCAAGCCACGCCCACAAAACAGGATCTTGGTACCTCTTAGGGGTTCTTTTCAAAATTTCAGAAGATCACCCCCATCCTCTTTATATGTGAGTCCCCCCCCCCCCGGGAGGTTTGGATTTCCCTAAGCATAGCCAGGTCTAGAGACAGATTTACAATGATAATTGTTTTGACCAAAAACGCAGCAAAATTATCCTGAGTGTCCATTTAATTGTTGATTTAAATAAATACAGAGCAACCTCCGGTTGCGACTGCCTCTCGTAAGTGACCACCTCTTCTCGGCGACCAGCTTTCCAAAATACCAAAAGTTTCCCAGTCAAATCACTATATTTGGAAACTCTTGTAAATGACCACCTCTCATAAGCGACCACGACCACTTTTGGAGCTAAAAGTCTGAAATTTTCTTTCGTTTTTAACCTCCCGTAAGTGACTACTTGACAGATAATAGAGCGAAAATTGGGTAATAAAGTGTTGTAACATTATTGCATTCCTGAGAAGTACCGGATTTTTCCTCGAAATTGATTTTTCACATGAATAAAACATTGAATAACATTATGGCTACTGTTGCTAGGCAACAGTAGCCATGAAAATTTAAAGAAAAAATGTACGCTCACTGTATTCTATCAGTCTTAAAAGAGACAACCTAAATACTAATGAGGTAAAATTTTGACCCAATATGGTCTAAAAAAACAATTTTCAAAAGAAGATGGAAGAAGATTATAGTAACAGTGATGCATGAAGAGTGCATTGTGAAGGACAACAAGATCAGTTAATTTAAGAATCTCTAATTCCTTAAAAAGAGGCTCAGAGTTTCAAGAAAGTTATAATATGTATAGCCCTCTTTTGAAGAATTACTAAAGGTTTAAGAGTAGAATTGTAAGTATTGCCCCAAATTGATAAATCATAGGTGAGGAAGGGGTAAATAAGTGAATAATATAATTGATGTAATAATTTATTCCTGTTTACATAATATCTAATTTTAGATAATACTCCAATACCTCTTGAAACTTTCTTGCTCAATTCGTGTAAGTATGGTTTCCAGTTCAAATTGGAATCAAAAATAGGAGATCTGAATCACTGACAGGCATTTCTTCAATATGGTTTACATGAACTGTTCCTTCCTCTTCAGGTTCATTAAGTGCAATTTCAGCATCAACACCATTACAAGCAAGTGAAGAGTTACATGTATTCTGAAGTCCTAATGGTGTATTGTGTTCCTCATCTGAATTACTCACAGGCTAATTTCTTCAATATTGTTTACATGAACTGTTCCTGCCTCTCCAGGCTCATTAAGTTCAATTTCAGCTTTCAACACCATTACAAACAAGTGAAGAGTTACTTTTATTCTGAAGTTTTAATTGTGTATTATGTTCTTCATCTGAATCACTGACAGGTATTTCTTCAATGTGGCTTACATGAACTATTCCATCCTCTGCAGGCTCATCAAAACTGCAATCAGGCATGTCTTGTTGGTTTATCTCTACTCCAACTTTGCCATTGTCCAAAGATATAATAATCACTCTTCTAAATGCATTTTCATATGCATGTCTGTGGGCCAGTTTCTTGGCATATCCAAGCAATTCAAGTCTTTTGGCAGGGTCTTTTTCTGTGAACCATAAAATTTACAAAGAATTTGAAAGTTGAAAAGTCACATAATAGTTATTTCCTCAAAAAGTTTCCAAAAGAAATCTACTAGCCTTGGGCTATTGGACACAAATTTCTTTCCACATGGAAGACTCTCACAATTGCTCTATTGACAGATTATGATACCATTGCTTAAGGACATTCGCACGAACATTTCCAGTAAATAGATTTTTTAATAATTTTTACTGCAGTCAGATAATGAGTTACCTGTGTCAAAAATGCAAAAAAAATTGGGAGTCAGCAACTTCATTTCAGAGTCAAAGCATGTGACAAATTGGCGTACATAATTCAGCATGGTTTACAGATGGTCTACATGGTCTTAAATATCGAAGGTGAGTCAACGGAGGTAAATGATATTAGTCATATTTCATAAAAGTGGGTCTGTTGCATAAATAATTCCAAATATTGCCAACATAACTTAACCCTTCAAGAGGCATTTGAAACCACTGCACAGATAAACAAAGAACTAAAAAGAACAGAATTCGATGGTGCATTTTGCAAAAAATTGAAACTTTTAATTGATAGATTTTCTTTCTTTTTTTGCTAAACAGAGAAAATCAGTAGAGGAGGTGATCTATCAAAAGAAAAATAGGGGTCACTGAACGTGCAAGATCGCTAAATCCATAGCAATGGCCATCTCCCCTGTTATTGTTCATTTTATTACTTAGCACACACTTGATGATGTAGAGTGTGAATTTTCCTACACAGTAAGGATGCACAGAAACAATTCATGTGAACATCCTCAAGCCACTGTTTGAATTTAAAAATATCAGTGTTAACACTTTGACAGCCCATCAATCTGTACTAACCTTGCTCTATCATGTTTTGATCTCCACCATGCCCAGTGCCATCACAAAAGAATTCACAATCTTTAATCTCCAGTCTAACCACACATCTATACAAAGAATTGTTCTTTTCCTGACAATCACTGTTATCAATTTTATTCTCTAGCCTCTCTAGCTGCAAAAAGTGCAATAGTAAAAACTTGTGAGAGGAACAATTTCTTTTCCATGTTTCTGTTACATCAAGGGGAGTGGCTCCTCACCTAGGCAAGTGGCTACACTCCTCTTAAGTCACTAAACATGAAGAGTTACAGTAAGTGCCTGCACTGATGACACATTATGGTGACCCATATTACCCAAATGGAAGTGTTTGGACTTAACTGAGGTTCTCTCAGAAAACCCTAATTCACAAAAATTTAGAAATCGTACATCAGAATTTTAACATCAACAACGACTTTATTTTACAAATTCAGATAATTGACTTTGGTAGCCAGTAATTAGTAAAGCTATTATGTACTAGGTAATCTACCCTAAACAAGAGATCTAATGATGGTATTTAAAGCTCAAAGACAAATAAACAAATAAATAATCACCACTTCTGAGTGACCATAACAAAATGAAGAAAGGAAGATTCCATTACCTGAACAATTTTTGTTGACCACCCATTAAATCCAAAGTAATGATTAGCAAGCACTGTGCACTTTGCCATGTACAAAGGGTGTCGAACAACTTCTGTGAACTTTTTCCGTTGAGCAAACTGGACCTGCATATACAATGCTAACCAATAAATTCTTAATTAAAGCTAACTGAGATAACACCGTACACAGGTAAAAAAGTCTGCATCGGACCAAGAGGTCCAATTACCAGCAGAGCACATCCTGGTTTCTGTAGTATTAAGTGTCCAGGAGTATTTTGACACCTCCCTAATGGGACAGCATGTCTATGAGAGGGTTTACCCACCCCCACCCCTTGTGGCGTTAAAATCACCTGCACCCATTTGTACATGTAGATCTAATCTAGGTAGAGGGAATCACTCTGAGAGTTAAGTGTCTTGCTCAAGGATACAACACAATGACCCTGGCTAGGGCTCAAACCCAAATAACTTGATCTGACGTCCAGGACACTTAAGCCCTCTGGCCTGGATTCTTCAAAAGGTGGATAACACTATCCACCAGATGAATCACTATCCAGTGGATAGCGTGGTTTGTTTTGTTAACACTTATCTACTGGATAGCGATTTTAATACCTAGTGGATAGTGCTATCCACCTTTCAAGCAACCCCGGCCTGGCCTAAAAATTATGCAACAATTGATAAAGAACATTATTATCATGAGAACTCTGCCACAAGGGAAAACTAAAACTGACCTTTAAAAGTTGGCCTCCTAAAAGTTTCTTTCCACTTATTCTCTCTTTTGCCTTTTTTGCTGCCCTTGCTGAATAAAACTTGACAAAGGCATATAGAGAACTGTAGTTCAGGTCAGAACAATTCACAGTGGACTCCTCAGGAGCTGATGACAAAAATGATAATTTTCATGTTATTAGATAATCACTCAGTTAATTAATAATCACTTTTTGACTTTACTTTAGTTTATTACATGCAGCCTTGATTAGGTTCCTTCTCATGCATGGTGGGGAAGTAATCAGATTAAAAATGGATCATCCCAAGTTGGCTTGTTAAGACAGTTTAAACCAATTTTACACGTTGAATGCTTACAGTGGTCAATGCACTTAGCTACACCATCCTACAACCCTGCAAAAAACTGTCGAGATAGTATTGTCAATAATTGCATGTGATACTATGATGTAATCAAACCACACTGTAGCCCCCCCCCCCCCCCCCACCCCACCCCTCACTACCTCCATTCAATGTTGTTTTGGTCTGAAAACCAAAGGATAAAGTTCTTGTGTTATCCCCGTCCCCACCAAAAACACATGATTACAAACATTACAAGTCAGGGGAGGGGTATAAGCTCCATTTATTTAATGACATTTTGGAATCTACTCAGTACAAATGGAAAAATGATAATATTTTTTTCAATATAGTTTTTGTCACAGCTAGTTTAGACCAGGGTTGTAGCTGATTCAGCTAAGGCAAAACACTTAAACTGACAGACTGGTAATGAATTCTAGCAGACGCACATCACCTACACCAGGTGATAGGCTTCTGGTTCTAGCAACAATGTTATACTTATTATTCTTTAATGGGTTTATCATTTCCATTACTTAGCAGTTGCTGATAGAGTGAAAACCTCAAAATTGTCTGACATTGAAAGTGGCTCTGAAATGCCTCCTTTAAGTTTCAAGTACTTATGCTGAGCAAGTTGCAGTCAAAATCATGTAATCACCTAAGAAAATTAATAGGCTTACTGTATAGGGCCACTCCATCTACACATTTTACACATAAAAAACTGACGTCAATTTATTAAAGTATCCAAGTCTTCAGTGTTCACAGTTCTGACGTTAAAAAGAGTTTCTATAATCAGAAAATTAAAAGAAGAAAAATAAGTTACCTTCTGAACTATCCGATGAATCGATCACTTGTACTTCATACACCAATCCAAACTGGGAAAATATTTCAAGCAGTTTCACCTGAATCATTGAAAACGACAATTCTTATTGTTCAGTTGTACACCATTTTTGTCCATATTATATGGCAAAACATCTTATTATACACAAAGAAATCCTTACTTGTACCACTTCTTTCTCTAGCCGTCTTGAAATGTTGGTGACATACAGATTAACTTCATTCTTATGAGGACGAAAAAACTCGATTAGTTCAACTGATGAGTCCGCCATGTTTGTTTTGAACTTCCCGCGCGCTCCCGCGTATCGTCCGATAACTCTGCGGTATTTTAGTAGAAAAATTGAGCTGTGGTGTATCAATCATATAGTGGTTTTCTGTGTACCTGAGACTTGCATTGCATTGGGCATCCCTACTGTGTACGATTTTCGCGTCATTAGCGCCTCAAACTCCCTCAAACTAAGCTCGATAGCAAAATAAATGCTCCTTTTCTCTTAAACGAGCACTGTGACCCCCACTTTTTATTTAATAATTTCAATATCCTCAATAACTGAGAAAAACATAGGCACGCAAGGCGTGCAAGAGTTATTTTTTTGTGAACTATAAGTCTCGGAGATAGGCACATTCATGGAACTGTTTACAGTAATGATTTGGTTGATTTGACAAGTTTTTTTGGTTGCGATGTACAGCAAGAAAGAAACTGGGAGTTTATGATGTACATAAGATGTTACATCGGTAATGGTAAGATAACTAAATAGTAAGCCATAAAATGTTTGACTGAACAAACTACAGTAATCTGACACGTCTCCAGATTAATGTAGAGACCATCTTATTTTCTAACAGGCAATTTTATTCGTTCTTTGATACAACCCACACTCTGATTGGTCTGACACGCGCACATGCATAACTCCCTCACTCACCGATCACGTAGCCCTTCCCCCCCGGGGGGGGGGAACTCCCTTATATGGGCTATATAGGTCTGTGCGGCCCCGAAGGGTATGGTTTTTCAGCCGTTTTGGTCATAAATAGGGTATCGATTTTAGCTGATTTTGGCCATTTTGGTCATAAATAGGGTACGGTTTTTGCACTCTAGCCTTGATATGGGTATGCTTTAAGAAGAAGCCACTTTTTCATCATTATCGAAAAGAAAATCAACAAAAGCCCTTCACAAATTTATACGTTTACGGTAATTTAACATTGGTTTGAACTAGGGAGCTAATTATAACGCAGTTCTGAAACAGGGTTTTGATTTGAGGGTCAGGTCGTAAATAGGGTTTCGAATTTTTGGTCAGGTCATAAATAGGGTAAGGAATATCGCAGATTTTGGTCATAAATAGGGTAAGGGTTTTGGGAAGCGGGCCGCACACCCCCGACCAATTTTTCTAGGAGTACCCCCTCGGGAGCCCTTCCAGCCCCCAAGAGGAATTTTTGCTCAAAAATACTCAAGTTAAGAGAACTTTTCGCATTTTATACGAGTACTAAGTTTACTCTTTTTACACAACACAACGCAACAACACTACTTCACCGAAAATTTAAAGAAAGAGAAAAAGACCTCTCTGACACGTTGAAAGTCTGATTTAATTAAATTGCACTTTAACTTGGTGCCACACAGTCTTCAAAGAACATTTGAACAGTTTTCATACTTTTTACCTTTAAAAATATCGGACTGAAAAGAATGTCATAAAATGCTCATCAAATAAAAATATTAAACTGCTACTGCAGAGACGTAAAAACACTCTAGAAAGGAAAGCTTCTTTTTTGTTTAATATCCTGGGAACAATAGCCGATAACTTGTAAGCTCTAATTGAATTTACTCTCATATGAAAAACAAAAGTGTCGAGTTACCATTTGTAACTAAAAATAGCAAACATCTCGTGGGAACAAGTGGCGACGATTCGTCAGCTCTAATTGAATTTACTACCTTGTTAAAAACAAGAGTGTCAAATTACCCATTGTAACTAAAAAATAAAAATATCTCATCATATTTGCATGCAATAAGAACAAAACAATCGTTACCTGCACTTACTATTGTAAACGTTAGAGCTGCTTCAAATCTAAATAGTCTCGTCTCCTCTAAAACATGTCTTAAGAACTAAAAGCGACGATTCGTGACCTCTAATTGAATTAACTCCTTGTGAAAAACAAAAGTATCAAGTTACCCTTTGTAATTAAAAATAAAAATATCTCGTGCCATTTGCCTACTACTCATGAACTGCTTCAAAACTCAAGACTCATCTCGTTCATAACTAGCCACCATTTCACTGAAAATTATGCACTCTAAAACAGCCCAATGTACGTATGTAACCGTCACACTCTCCTCCAAACCGGACTAAAAATCACAAACCGACAACATACACGTCACTCTTTATTTTTCAATTACCAAAGTCCTTGTGTTTATACTTACCTTGTGTTTCTCACGTACCATTTACCTTTACAACAAGAAATTTGATTGGCTGTTCATAGTAGATCCAATCTGATTGGTGTGACATACATACATCTCTCACTCACTCACTCACTCACTCACTCACTCACTCACCCATTGACCCGTCCATAACATACCCGACGCGCCGACTAAGAGGTATTTTTTTTACAAAAAAATAACTCAAAAATTAGCAGAAATCTGTGGCTACTTTTTTGGCAAATGAAATAAATACTATTAAAGATTGCCAGGATGAAACATAATTTAGAATTAAAATAAAAACGTTCGCTGGCTAAAAAGTTTCAAAAAGAACATGAGCTTTCGGCTGTCGATCTACAGCCCGCGACGGATAAAAATGGAATGCAAAGGGATAAAACGTATGCAAAAACAGGCGAGATAAAAATAATAAGAAGAACCAAAAACAAAATAAAAATGTGTAAATTAGGTGACTATTGTTTAAAAAGAATACTATACTTTTTACTTTGCTTTTGTTCTCTTATTATTTTTATCTCGCCCTTTTTGCATATACTTTATCCTCTTGCATTCCATTTTTATCCATCGAAGGCTGTAGATCGACAGCCGAAAGCTAATGTTCTTTTTGAAATTTTTTAGCCAGCGAACGTTTTCATTGTAATTTTTAATTATGAAATAAATACTACAGAAAGAGACAAAACGCGCCCAACAGCGCATGTCCAAATTATGGAGGGCTATGTGTACCTTTCACTACTGTATACAGAGTTGCTCATAGTCAATTGTTCCATGAGTGCATACGTATTAAACACAATATAAGGCCCTATGTCAGGTAAAACCCTAAGGAGACCAAATACATCATGGCGGAGAACTCTCGAAAGTGAGATGAGACGGGCCTTACATGACCAGAAATGTGGAAGGCGGCAAAAGATCGAAAAATGCAACTTCGTTTTCAGGACCCTCTCTCTTCCTCGAGAAAACCCAAGGGAGGAAGAGAGAGGACCGTGGGAACAAGGTTAGGAAAGTTACGAGCTTATGCCTCACAAAGGGTTAAGAGGACGAGTGAGTGATTACCCTGTATAGCATTTATAACTGAGGGCTATAACTGAGCCAGACATGAGTTACACAGCTACCCATAGACTGCGAGGCTCTTCGTGGGAAAGAAAGTAGGGAATGAAGAAAGGAAGAAGAGCCTGCCCGCATCACTTAGAGCCCAAGAAACCCCGTTGATGCGACGCGGAGCGAGTTGTCAGAAATCAGTCAATCAGCGCTGGAACACCAAATATATATGGATTGACACCTTGTCCACGCGATCTGTGTCGGGCTAGAGGATACTGGGGTACCGGATGGCGACGACTAATGCAAAATATAATTTGACAAGGGAGAAAACATATGCCAGAAAAACTCAAACGACTATTGCAAATGTTTCAAAGTCTCACTGAAAATCTTGTCCACAGAAAATGTCTTTTGTCCAGCAAGATGGGGTTTCGGTATATTATTATTATCTAAGTTTAAAACAAGAGAATCAATGTAGCACAAAAATCTTATCTGTCACAAAGAGTCCGGCGTAAACCGTGAGCAGGTAGAGAAATTAAAAGACAGAATACCGTAAATCACAACTGCTGCCAAATTTCGGCTGAGCAAAATAGAACTGCCTTTCAGGATATTCAGCGATCGTTGCTCGAACACTCTCCCACCCCCACCCCCATCCCCAACCCCAACCCCACCTCCTCTCCTTCACCATTGAACGCCTGTCACGCAGGCTATATTACGTTCAGACAGGAGCGCAGTCATAATTCACTGGTCTAATCAGCCTATTCTATAACCCTGTCTTGAATGTCACTTCGCCATGGGGGAGTTTATTGGAATAGGGGCGCTTGTTAAAAAAGAAACGGCACTCATCTAGGGAGCGCATATTGGAAGAAGGGTGCTAAATCGAATCATTACGATGGCCTTATTAGATCGAGCACGCTTACGTTTATATCTTTTTATTCTTTACAAGTTAGTCAACTTTGTGAATCAGTCGCTATCCAATCATCTTACAGCAAAGATTCTTTCATGAAACTAACAGCCCTCTGACCGCGTTTAGTTTTGGGCCCAGGCTTCGCCTCGCCTTGTTTCGTCAGCGCTAGATACCAGTCAGGATTCAGCATGGATTGATACGAAGTGCACTCGGTCCCACAAATCTCTTTGAAGACACATACTGGCCGAGATGAGGAGGTCTGTGGAATTTTAAAAAAATGACCAAAAAAAAAAGTAATGTGATAGGATTGAGTGGAGCAAGATCAAGACTCAACGAGTATAAAGAAAAAAAATAGTACCTTCAAACCCCACCCTTATCAGTGATATTGTTTTTGAGTCTCTACCCGGTTATTCCAAACACTATTGTCCTCTAGACAATTCAATTCAAAACCAGACAGTTCTTACTTACTGTGGTATATAACTCTCCGCTTGCACTCATTGCAATGTACTTTCCTGCCGCTTTTCCTTTTATCACACCGGCCTCCACCAACTCCGTTACAAGAAAAACTATTGACAAAGAAACACAAGAAATAGCAGCTGCAGCTGGGTCACAAATGTCAGTGTTTCACTGATTCCTGTTTGTGTATTATGGAGCAACTGGGACCTGTTACCTAAGTACAGTGTTAGTTCGGTTCTGAGCGGGATGCTAGTGCTGCAGGTTTCTTTTAAGCGTCAACAATTAAGTTACGACAACGACCACTACTCAACATGGCGGCCATACTCTTGCTAATAGGTCGACCGAAACATGCAGCCTTGGTTTACAGCGCACATCTTTTATATTGGACATCCAGGTTATGGTCAATTGACGCCTATAAAAATGAGTACTGGTTTTCGATTGGATCGCGGGCTCAAGCTAAATTAACGTCTTAAAACAGTTGGGCATCGTTGGTGGGAAAGTGAAAAATTTAAATTAATCACCGTAGTCGGTGACAGAATGTTTGTCTACCTAGATTTCTGATTTTCTGATGACTTCGTGCAAAGCATCTACACACTCTAATATTGTAACTGTATAATAAAGCTACCAAAGGACACGAGTGCAGTGTAGACAATTGCACACAGGGAGCCCAATATTATAACTGGACCACCCAATTTATTTAGGATCGCCTTCCAAGTATTCCATTTAAAAAGAACAGCCCAACGTACGGCGAATTACAAAGAATGAAAATTATAAAGAGTGAAAATCATCAACAACGAATTACGATTTTGACGTTCCACCAAATTATCTAAATTAACATTGAAAGCGGATATATGGCCGACAATGAATTGGTCAAAAAATTAAGTTCATCACCGTCATTGAGTTTTTCTTTTTCGTGTCTGGCTACACGTAGACAATGCTATATTTTCAGTAACAGTCAGAATTCCTTTTCTTTTAGTTTCAAGACGTTGTAACTCAGTGAAGTTCACATCAAAAATACATTTTTTCATTGACACTCGGCCTTTTCGAATGCAAATCTCGATTTCTTGAAACTGAAAAATGCTTAAAGCCATGACTAGAAGTTAGACTCACAACTGACTATTACGCATTTCCTTTAATGTAAGTTTAGAGAATATCGTTCTATATGAAGGCGACATCCCTTCCTTGCTTGATGATTTTCTTTAATCTCCTCACCTGCCTACTTGACAATGTAACAACATCGTAAAGAGAAATAAGAAAATGATCGCTCTCGGAAATAAATGGCTAAAAAAAATGCGAAGAAAACGTTTCACTTGAGTTTTGGCCGGGTTACAATTCCTAGGCACGAATGTAACACGCAGGCATTCTGTAAGTTACACGTTACATTACAATTAGCGAAATAAATTTCTCTACTCACTGTAAATATCATTTTCGTCCCGGCTTCCCTCTACGCCGTTCTCGTTTATTCTGAGGTAGAAGCCATGACTGCATTTTAAATGCTTCGGTGACGACGTGTTGGGAGTGAAATGAACCATGTCGTTTGTTGCTGTTGACTCGGTAAGTGGATTTGCGATACACTGAAGATATTTCGAGTGTACTAGTCTAACTTAATTGCACACCTGGATTAATCGTGACTGACGCCTACCGAGTTAAAAGAATTTCGTTTTCACTCACCCTGCCAATTCCCTTTGCATTTTCTTTTTGTTTGGAACGGCAAGTGATTTTTCCTCTACATCGTTTCTTTTGGCCAGCGGTAGCTTATTGAAGAACAATTTCGCATCCTTGATGGTACCAAACTGACACTGACGTGCCTAGCATTTGAGACGCCACCTTAGACCTCAAAAGTGAGAATTCCCTGGTGCCGAGACGGGATATGCCTTTTGCCTCTGTTTCAAAATGAGGTGCTCTTTGCCTCTGCTTCAAAATGAGGCTAGGCCCAAAAACTATCGCTATAGTCTATGAGCCCTCGACAAAAACTCTTTATATGACAACAGGGCACGATCGCACACACGACAGTTTTGAAAGGGGAATTTCTCCTTAAACGATACCTAAGAAAAAATTTTTTTTTCCTGACCGTTCGTGAAGTATGAGCGAAAGTCTGGCTGGGCCTCGTTGACAAGGAGCTCATAGAAAACCTGGGGACATTGTCCAATTATTAACGGCTACTGATCGCCTTTGTGTACCATCAAATATTTTCTTATATTGCCATGAAAGTTCCCATTTAATTGTGTGACAGTTTATCCTATTTATAAGTTGCGTGATTCAGGGAATCTAGGAATAATAGAAATCGGAAGCACGTGCCTGACAGTCTCAATTAGTTCAGTCGATGATTACCAGTTAATTAGCACCAGATTGTAAACGCGTTCCATCTTATCAACAAAACATGTAAGCTTGCGTGTCGGGTAATATTCCGTGATCAAAGAAACTGTTTAGAAAAGGTTGTAAGCCAATCAAATTAGATTTCGCTAAGTTTTAAGCCAAAGAACTGATGTTTCAGTATTTGAGTGAACAAAACAGAATTGCTAAAAGCTTTTGAATGAACAAACAAAATTGCTAAAAGCTATGACACCAATTGTGTAATAAGGCATGCATGGCTCATATAACGTTTTTAGAGTGCTTGGGTTATGATGCTGTTTCATTTTCCTCTGACATTGTTTTGAAAGCCACCCACCCCCCCCCCCCACGTCCCTCCACCCCTCTTCCTTAATGTTCTCAGCAATTCAAAATTCGAAAATGTCACGTGAAAATACGGTTTCTGTAGCGATCGTAAATCAAGAGGAGAAATATCGGCCACGGAATGAGCGAGTCCACAGTTTTTACTATATCTCACTAGTATAGTTTTGTGTAACTTGTCTTTGTGTTTAAACATTCGTTTACGGTTTGAATTATTTTACTTTACGTATACCATCGTGCAATAGTTTAATGTTTGTGTTCAGTTGCAACCTCCAGGCCAAGCATAATTTTTTAGAGAGTCGACGTAGAAAATGAAAAAAAAAACAAAAACAAAACCAAAAAAACACTTGCGTTAAAATAACCCGCAATGCAGGCGTTTTTCCTGGACAAGGGAAACCCCATGGGCTGGTTCGAGATTAAACCAGCCCTTCTACGGCCAGCGTCAAACAGAGTGAGATCTGAGTACGAGATCAGGGCTGGTTAATTTGACCCGCTCGGGCCGAAAAAAAAGGACAAAGAGTACAAAAAAGATAAGAAAACAAGAAAGAGACGAGTTTGCCGGCTCAAGAGACAACCGCATTGCAGCCTAGCATAAAGAGTGGGTCCCCAGCAGGTTTGGCGGGATGCGGGATTTGGCTTTTTTTCGCGGTGATATTTGGGATTTGAGCAGAAAACAGGGGCGGGAAGCGGGAATTACACTTACGAGCGGGAGCGGGATTTTGTGTTTTCTGGGGTTGGGATGTGGGATTCGCAAGGGGAACAGAGCGGGATACGGGATTTCAATTCTTATATGACCACATAAATTGTTATTGACCAGCGTAAAAACCACAAGCTGGCAGAAACGAACCTTTTGTGTATATAGCTGTGTCAGGTTTCAAGTAATGAATAGCAACAACTCTGTACCCTGTCAGGTTCTGTCAAACGTATCCATTATCGGTTGACCACATTAGTATCATGAGACTGTATGAGGTATTTGAGTCCTATTGCAATCATTTGTGTTGACCTCTGACATCAATGACATCTGTCCATTTCCAACATTTTCGACACTTGCGTCTGCAATCTTGGCCCCCAGATCCTTTCTAGTTTTGCTAGTCTTTTTACCTTTTTCAGAGCGCTTGCTTTGTTTTGGGCAGGATGGCCACACCGAATGGCGGTGATAGTGATTTACCGAACGAAGTATACAACATTACGAATTGCGTCACCATATATTACGAAAACGATTTGCGAGCAGGAATGCCTTCATTTGGAAAGAAAAGTTCTGAGCCCAGATTTCAAGGAAAGTGAAGACGCTGAAAGCTTTGAAAGAAACTGTCAAGTGTGTTTACAGGCCATCTCTTAAAGAGAGGGGTGAATAGGTTTTCGGATCGACGGATTTGGCCTTAAAAAGCGCTCGGATTGTGGATTTTTTCCGTAAATCGAGCGGATTCGCGGATTTTCAAAACACTGTGCGTGGATCAGCTGTGAATTTTGGCGCGGATTCCGGATTCTGCCTGTCTTGATGTTCCTGTCTTGATCTTGGGTTCTAAACGAACTTTGGATCATAGAACTTTCTTCAGCCTTGGTTGCTATGTAAATGAGTTCTTCCAAATTCTTATTTTTTTCGAACAAAGCTCATTTAAACTCAGGTGTGAGACTGTGTTATAGTCATCAAGCATGTTGCCTTCTTTACTATTTGTGCGAAATTACTAGTGACAATGGCATTCACATTTACCTTTCCGGATGCAATTGTGGTTTCGGATTTGAAGAAAAATATTGGCGGATCGACGGATTTGGCGAAAAAAAGGCACGGATCGGCGGATATGCATACCCCTATTCCCCTATATGGTAATGAACAATCATTTTCTTTCACTGATACGTGGACAAAAGAAAGGAAAACAGTGAACCGTTTACAGAAAGAAACGTTATAATTATTTGTTCTTACTTGTCTGCTAGCCATTGAATTCTTTTGTGATCTTTTATGCGATGTCTATTTTTAAAAGGTTTCTATGTTAGTAATTAAATTAATTATTAATTTAACAAATTAATAATTAACGCAGAAACGTCTCTGAAAAGTGGCCGGGATCGGGATTTCCAGGTAAAAAATGGCGGGATGGCGAGATTAGCAGGAAAAATGGGCGGGAAAGCGGGATCTGAGAACCCTATTGTGGACCCTCTAAAGACTGTAACATAAGCAAAGAACAAAGATGTTTTCCGCATCAAATGACCTCATTTAGGGGTTTTTAGGACATTTACGACAAACGGTAACTTTATACTTTTGTACTATTATATATACTATTATATATATACTATTATATATACCAAAGAGTGCTCAGTAAATAAAGAAAGCTTCCACGAAAGACAAAGGCAAAAATGACTAAGGTGCAACTTTTAGAAAATTAGTTTCCCAAATCATTACAAAAGACTGTGATCTAGATCATATTCTCTTGATTATCATCATCATCATCATCATCATCATCATCATCATCATTATCAAGAAAACTATTGGACCAAATACAACAATTATATTTTCGCGTGGGTCTTATCTTTTATACTTTTCGCGTATCGTCAATTAAGGACCGAAATTACTTTCGCAAAACAGGCAGACAGGAGATAAGATGTGACCAAAAAATGTATTTTTCTCCGTTTTCGTGAATGATTAATAAAATATCGTGTCAATTTTACCTGAGAAAATTTTATCATGACAATATTGCGTGATTTTTTCGAATTCTAAGTGAATGAAAATATTGAGGGTGTTAACAGACAAACCAAGACAAACTCGGATTCTTGGTCAAATTGGAATTTAAGAATGTCGGTTTTTATGAAGAGAGCAGAATAGAAGTACCCGGAAGAAAATATGAACGAGATCTAGAAGAAGAGGTTGAAGAGAAAAACCAACAACAAACTCAACCCGATTATGAGACAGAGTTTGGGATGCCAGCCCAGACAAGTGGATGTTAGGATACACAAAGTAGGAGAGTATAAAATGCAATTTAAAGGCTGTCAATGAAAATGTAAGAAGGTTTTCAAACTCACCCTCTGCTTGCGTTGGATGAAGCATTATTGAAATCGATGACACAAAAATGAGGAGAACAGAAACATTCATTTTTACACCGCAACGAACGTCTTAAGTTCTCAAGTCTTATGGAAAGTAATGAGCTAGCACCAGCTGGCGATGTGAAGTCGACATAACAGCTTATTACAAGTCAACACTGTCTAATAAGAGATGGCGTGTTTTGCCTCAATCATTCAGAGCTATATTTCTTCTCATGTCAGTTTGACTCCTCTTGCTCTTACTAAGACTTTCCGTTTAAATGACGCACTTATTACGTCAACAAAATATTTCTATCTGTGGGTTTCTCAACTAAGCTTACAGGAAGAAACTCCTTCTTGCGCTTGCTTATGAGTGAATGTTTTATTCCAGTGAAAGATACGTCCCAAACTCAATTTTTTAGCAATCACTAAGTTAAAAACCTTCAATTTCGACGGTATTTTCCGTGTTCCCTATCTTTATTTTGGTTCTTTGTTAAGAATTAAACATTGATTTTATTGTTTTCATGTTATTAATTTTTTTTGTTCAGAATTGTTCGTGGTAAAGTTAGCGTGAATGTTGAATACATTTCTATATCAGGACGTTATTGCGATTTCGACTGTTAGCTTAACCCTTTGAATACCAACTACGCATATATGCGTAATTAATGGTCGTGCTCTTTGTACCACTTGTGACGTCATCAATTTAAATGTCATCAGATATTCTTGATAAGCAAATAGTAGTGCTAGGCTAGCCCTTTCCGCACAATGGTCAGGTTTAGATATCGACGACATTCCGACGTCGCAAATCGAGAAACAACGTTATCAGTTTCGGTGCAAAAACGGTGGTAAAATGGTCCACAACGCCTATGATTGATCAAGGTCCATTTCTAGGCTTCGCCCGTAATTAACATCCAACTTTTCACTGCAGCCAGAAAGAACATACAATGCAAAAGGTAGCCAGTGTTAAAGGGCCGACAAAAACAGAAAGGAAAGGGCCAACAAACGAAATTGAGAACGGTTAATGGCAAAAAAAAAAAAAAAAGTCCAAATTTTGGCTTATGCGCATGCCCGGTATTGAAGTTTTGCCCAATTTTGTACCTAATCCTCGAAAAATCTCTCCTTTTAGTAAAAAAAAAAAAATTTTTTTAACAAAACTTAGGCTTATTTAGCGTCGTGGTAGCTAAAAAACCTGACTAAACGGTTAAAAACGGTATTTTTTGGCGAAAGTTTGGTATTCAAAGGGTTAATATATTCCTCGCCTTTGATAACGTTTTGACAAAAGGCAGGATGTTGAACATTATATTTTACAGCCCCGCATGCATGCGATTGTTATAAGTTAAAAGTTAGTTAATTAATCAAACGCCATTCAAACAACTGAATTTAAATTTATGCTTTTTCTTTTGCAAACAGATTGACAGATTGCCTGCTTCTCATTTTGCCATACTTTTAAATTGGAAAGAAAAAAAAACATATTTTCAGGCGCCAAGTTACGCTTGCGATGTAAATATGGCAAACTTTTTTTTTGTTCCGAAGACCTTGTATTTTGTATTTCGATAAAGCAACAACTCATGTCTTTACTTTCACTCAGTTAAAAATCTTAAATTCCCATGGTATTTTTCGTGTTCTCCACCTTTGTTTTTGTTCTTTATGGAAAATTTCAACATAAATTTCGTTGTTTTAATGCTTAAAATATAGTGTTTCTTAGTTCAAGGTGGTTCAAGATTAGTTAACCTGAATATTGAATAAATAACTATGTTAGGGCGTTATTGCAGCTTCGAGCTAAGCTTGTATCCAATTTAAAAATAATATTAATAATAATAATAATAATAATAATAATGATATGAATATTTATAAAAGGGAGTGATATTAAACGTTATATTCCGCAGGCCTCCATACACATAAGATGGTTACAAGTTAGCTAAATGCCATTCAAGAAACTGAATTTACATCATGCTTCATCAGTTTTCACATCTTACGTCTAGGGGAAAGTGATAACATAATATTGAGCTAACACAAGCTGGAAACATGGAGTCGAAATATCAGCTCATTAGAAGTCCTGTCTCAGAAGAGATGGCGTGTTTCGTCTCTGTCATTCAGAGCTATTTCTACTCGTGGCAGTTTGACTCCTCCTGTTCTTACAAAGACATCCTGTTCAAATTACGCACTTATTATGTAAACAAAATATCCTATCTGCGGGTTTGTCAACCGCGCCTACAGGAAAGAATTTCTTCTTGTAGGCCTGGGTGCATGTTTTATTTATAGGAAACGTTGCAAACTCATGTTTTTACAATCACTCAAATAAAAGCCTTCAACTTCGTCGACATCTACCGTGTTCCCTAGCTTTGTTTTGGTTCCTCATTATGAATTAAACATCGAGGTCGTTGTTTCCATCTTAATAAGTTTTTTTGTTCATATTTTTTCGTTATTAAGTTGGTCTGAGTGTTGAATACATATCTATAAGAGGACGTTATTGCGACTTGGTCTGTTAGCTTAATATATTCCTCGGTTTTGTTAACGTTTTGACAAAAGGCAGGATGTTGAACATTATAATAAACAGGCCTCCATGCGTATGATTGTTATACGTTAAAAATTACTTAATTAATTAAACGCCATCCAAATGACTGAATTTAAATTTATTCTTTTCCTTCTGGCAAACATATTGTCCGTTTCTAATTTTGTCATACTCGTGAAAAAATATTATCAGATGTCAAGTTACGCTTCCAATGTAAATATGACAAATTTTATTTTTTCGAAGACGTTTCACTTTGTTTTTCGCAAAAAAACAAAAAAACAAAAACAAAACAAACAAACAAAAAAAGTTTTTTTTCGTAAAAATAAAAATGCTACAGTCGAACCTCCCTCAAGCGACCATCCAAAATGTCAAGCTTAGATGGACGCTTACGGGAGGTGGTCGCTATCGAGAGCTCAGACCTTTTTGCCGGTCAAAAGTTTGGTTCATTAGCATATGGTAACTGCAGAGCCTTACCAATGCTTTATATGTTTTATTCATCATCAGAAAAGTCAATTTCGAGAGAAAAACCGGTACTTTTCGTTGAGAAAATTTCTATCTCTTGTAATGCGATGATGTTACAACATCTTGGAATGTGTCTTGTTGTCCAATTTTCGGTCTATAATGTGTTCAGTGTCGCTCACACGAGGTTAAAAACAAAAAGGAATTTCAAACTTTTAGCTCTAAAAGTGGTTGCGGTCGCCTACGAGAGGTGATCGCTTATAAGAGGTTCCAAATATAGCGATCTGACTTGGAAACTTTTGGTATTTTGGAAAACTGGTCGCTTACGAGAAGTGGTCGCAACCGGAGGTTAGACTGTACACTACATGTTATTACGTCACTCGTGGTCTACAGGCAAACCAACAACAGACGACCACATGTATAATATGAGAGTTAAAATGTTAACCCTTGGTAACCACGAACTGAATGGTAATTTCATTTCCGGTCGGTGCGGAGTGGACGACGGTGATCGAGCATCACTGACATGCGCAGAATATTGACGGAAGTCATTTGTTGTTACCGGTAGCCGTTGCAATCTGTCGCGGTTGTCCTTGCTAAAGGTCTGTCTCCTCGACAAGGCTCGTATGTATACCGAACAAGAAGGGACTATTCAATATTTATGCCTTGGGTGAGGGGGGAGGGGGGCTGGAAAATAAGAGAGGGAATGATCAAAAAATTAGAAAATGAAGAGGGGGTCACTAAACTAAATAAGGATAGGAGTGGGGGGCTATGTATTTCTTTTAGCCATATAGAGCATACCGGTGAACACTTCCAAACAGTCCACTTACATGGGTCACCTAATACAAAAAAAGTCACGACAGTGAGAGAACGACCTCACAATATTGCGCCCAGATCGGGTTTGGCCAGAGACCTGTGCTACAACAGGTACTCTGTCACTGTTGGTTTCCTTTTGAATCACTCTCGCTTTCCAATTAATCAGAGTTGCAAGGATGCGAAATAACGATATCATCTCCGCTGTCACTTTCCGCATCAGAACTGCTGTCCATATCATCGCCACTGTTATCATCTTGCAGTACTTCGTGCCGCTGAAGAGAGACATGGGTATCAATTACCTCACCCATTCTGATCAAGGCATGTGCAGTGACTCGTTGCACCTACCTTATCATTTTTCTTGCTCCTTAAGGTATCAGTAAGGGGAAAATTTGCAATTTTGCATAATTTTACTTTTTTAAGCGGTTGGATAAATCTTAAAGTAATCTTTTAGATAAAAAAAAAAAACCACGAAAAAATCTTATATCTGCCGCTAGTTATTGCGCGAGAAAGATTGTGTTGCACATTAATTACTTAATTGAGAGTTGACAAGTTCTGTCAAATGAATTAATTATCGAGGCAAGAAGTCACATGACATCAAGATCATGCTGAGTTGACACGCGATTCGCGCGCCATAATCAGTGCCGGATGTCTTCGAAGAAGACAGAGCGATCTTGCCCGTTTTCATCGGCTAAAGGAAGGCCAAAGAAGGCGAAAAACACTTTCAACAAAGAGTGGGCCGCTAAATTAGCGGAAAGCGGCAAAGGGTTCGTTTTACAATCAAGAAAAATTGCTGGATGAACGCGACAACGATCGCGATCACGAAGCCAGCGAGAAAGCCGAAATGAGCGCAAGCCGCGCTAAAATACTGTTGCAAGAAACTGTCGAAGCAGAGGAGATTGACGAAGAGAAGTGGACGAAATTGAAAGACAGATCGATTGTACAAAATTAGAATCAGCAGTGCAACATTTTTTTTTTCTTACCCAGCTATTGTCATTTCTTCCAGTATCTTTGCCTTTGCATCAACATCAGTCGATGTAGTCCCGTTTACGGCGTCCTCTCCAGCGTTTCCCTTTGTGCGCTTGCATTCTCTCGGGAACCTTCTACGGGCATTCGGCATGTTAACGGTGACATGGTCATAATTTTGAAGATTAGTCAACCGATACGTAAAATTTCGAACGCTAATATAGTAAATCAAAAGATAATTTCACGTTTACTAACTTTGGAATTCTTACTTCACACATGAAAAAGCGGTTTATTCACTGGTGAATAATTTACCGCGCGCTGTCGCGGAAATTTGTACCTGTTCCATGTTAACTGTCACATTCCTATTGTTATACAGAAAGTTGATTCCTCTGCGGTGTCTCCCTTGGTGTGATAATCTCATAACACTTGGATGCCGCCGAATTTTATTTTTTCTCTGTTTCTCGAAAGTAAAAAATAGGCGAGTTGTACGTGCATTTCGAGTTCCAGGTCGGCAGCCCCTGGACCAAATTGGCTGAAATTCGGAGAGAATGTTGTCAGAACGAACGCCGACAAAACCGTGTCTGCGAATTCTGATTACTCTTTCATTAAAAAGTTATGCCTTTTTTTCGCGGGCAGTCCTATTTTTTTCCTTTTTCTAACTTTATCCTCTTGTAAAATAATAACAAACGCATGTGCCAAAAATCTGAGACACGGTTTTTGAGGTCAATGTGTGAAGAAACGGATGCCATGTTAATCGTTTTCTCCGACCTAAATTTAGCGGGCGTATACCTTGATTTATGGGTTCGTGAAGCTTTGTAAATATATTCACATTTTCGAAACACGGTAAATTTTTACCGTTTTAAACAGGTCAGGTCATAATCTGTAGTTATTAAGCTTCCAGTAAATATACGGTTTATATGGGTTTTTGTTAAAGCCACGAACGCTAGAGCGGACCGCGCGCGGATGGTCAAATGGGTTATACTGGTACCTTAATTAAGTTTGAAATGACTGACGGATACTTGTCAAGCTTCTGGATGCTTAATTGCCCAACGTTACCACTACGACAAGGAGTGTTCCAATCATAGTCCTCGAAGCATTCCTGTTGTTTCTGCTTGCGTTTCCTGTTGTCTCTGCTTGCATTTCTCACGTCATGTATCTGTTTTAGTTTGCATCCTGTCTTGCGGGTTCTTTAGCATTATTTTCTTTTGACATGCTTTTAACAACACAATTCTTTGCTATTTCATTGAAAGAGTATTTTTGGACTGAACGATTTGCATGGCAGAAATTGAATGGCAGTGTGAGGCCTGTTCTCATTATATATTTCTTTCATTATCTATATTTATGTTTCTTTATATTTTATTTCTTCCATGCCGGCTGCCTTGGAATTCATCACCAAAATTGTCAACTGGAACAGAGAGTAACTGCGAAGGCTAATTCAAGAACTTGTATAAAGTCCTAAAGAATGAAAAGGCCAAGTATTTCAACAAAATACTTCCAGGCATGTACAAACATGCACAGCCCTATTTGCTAGGTAACTTGCTAAAGTACCTTTACAAGGAAAGGAAAAGAAGATTTCACATCAAAAAAATATCTTAAAAAGGTCAAGCATGACATGAGTGTACTTTTTTCTGAAACAAATGAAACTTCCTGTCTTAAATTTATGAGAATGTCCCCGACCCAACTAAGGCCTAATCATATAGGCATTGTGTCCAAAGGTGTTAAAAAATTCGAAAAAATTATGTCCCAAATGAAAAAGGAAGAAAATAACATCCCATCTAATTTGGGGACACTTTTTAACAGAAATAAACTTAAGCCATGGGCTAGTGAGGAATATCAGTATACTAAAGCAGTGCAAGAGGAACTTGCTCAAATGAAACGAGATGTCAGTAACAAATAAGAGAAGTTTTTAAGCTTCAAGCGAAGTCTTGACCGAGGCTTCAAAGGTTTGCCAAATAAGACAGGAATGAGGAACGGCAGACAAAAAAAAAAAAAGAAAAGAAAAGCTGAAAAGGGAAAGAAAGAGCACCTAAACAAAATTCAAGAAGAAACAAGGCGTAATATCATCAAACGTGATTCTGAGGAAGCTTACAAGTGTATTAAAAAACAAATACTTCTGTTAAATGAACTAGAAAAATTGAGAGCAGACTGGCACAAAGCTCGATTAGCAAGCCTCATTAACAAGGGAAATTGGCATCCAGAAGCAAAGATATGTGCACTTGCAAAGCTCACCGATTAAGAATTAGAGGCAAACTGCCATGAAGAGGAAGGACGTAGTGAAGAAGAAGTGAAAAGTGAAAAAGGTGGTTGCAAAGAAAGAAAGAAGAGGTGGAGGATAATAAAGAATTCAATGAAAGAATTTAAGTGTCATTGTCAGAGAACCGGGCAGTACCACTAGATCGAGGTCGGCCGTTTACTTTCATCTTTTCACAGTATAAAAGCTATCCGAAAAAATTAACAGCCATGACATTTAAAGGAATTTTATTTAGTTTAACATTCTGAAACGTGTACATGAGTTTTTCTAAAACAAACATATACTTACAGATTTATTGCATTCATGTCTGGATGGAACAAATGTCTTAACTACCGAGTTTAGAGATTGTACTTCTAATTTAATCTGAATTCAATTCTGTGTTTATCCACCCTCATTTCCATCCAAATCTCTACAAGTGGGCTCTTCAGTCGTTATTAACAGACTGGAAAAATTTATATGAAGAGAAGTTATTCTTCGCCGTATTTCTTATGCGTTTAACACTGACGGCAAGTTAATGTTTAAAACGAACCATGGTTAAGTGGCATGTTTTGATTTCCCAACAGAAACACCTTTCGAGATAACATCATTACGTTCCATCCAGACTTCTGGCACATTTAAACAATAAAACAATATTTACACCGACAGGTTATAACTATATCATGCATTCAGAGAGAATGCTTTAATTTACTAACACAGAGGTTTTTACCCTAAATTCCCAAGGTAATTCTCATTAATTTGCTTTGACTTTGCCTCGCTACGCTTAGTGATTGGTTTAAAAGCCTAGCGTCATATTCTCAAGCAATCCTAGCTAAGCCTCGCTCGCACATCTTTTCTCGAGTTCGTATTCGAGTTCAATATTACTTCAGTCGAATATCTGTGTCCTTTTTGATTGGTCAGAGTGATTACCTTGGTTGTCGTTTTACCACAGTCAGTTAAAAACCTCTCTATCTGTTGAATATTAAAATATGTTGAATAACTCATTACTAAACGTTGTATTGTACGTAACGTAATTTAATTAGTACTGCACTAAGATGGCATTGGGCCCCAGTGTAGCGTGATAGTGCGCAAGTCATTTGTACAGTTTGAAAATTTTATTTAGATTGAAAATTAATTGGTTTCTGCTGGAATCTGTGAGAGAACTAATAATTTCGTGGGATGCAAATTTAACCAGGAAAGAAATTTGGTGGGATAAGAGTTAGTTTCATCCTCAACTTGAATTTTCATTTAAGTTAATTTGTTGCTATTTGAAATCTATTTTTGCATCATGAACAAATTAATCAACAACAATTCCAACGCTTTTCTTTTGACTCCTGGTGCCTTTTGTCGGACGGAAAACTTGACAAAAGCACTATCATGGTACTGGCCCTTTGAATAACTTAAGCGCCGCGGTAAATATAACTAAACATACATGTGTATGTATAACTTAGTTGTACTAAACCCATTAAACATTACATTATTTTGAGTAACAAGGTGAATAATAATTACTGTTATAATAATAAAGAGTCCTTATTCATAGTTTTAAATAGACGTTAAAACTTACAAGGTACTTATAGAGTTAAAAACTGTCCCAATAATAACAATTTTTAACTATAATCCAACTTGTAAGCAAGGCAATTTTGGGCATTTTGTAGTTTCTGCCAGAAATTGTCTCATATCCACTATATTTAAACTGTAAGGCAAATAAGAAAAGTTAGAAAGGAGTATTGATATTCATTACTAATATATGCAGAATCAAGTAACAAAGGTACTGGACGTATATCTATAAGTGACAATTGTCTGTTTAAATACCTTACATGATGTTAGCACTACAGCTTAAATATATTTACAAAATTAAAGTAAGGAATTTGATCATTCCCTGAAAGATGCCTGTCTGTGGAAATAACTTCGTTGCCTGGAGTCTATCACAGTGGAGTTAACTAAGGAATATGAAGACTAAGATTGCCAAATGATGTCCTAATGACGTAAGGCAAAATCCTTGAAGAATTAAACAAAGTTTAATGTAAATCGATGTGATAAAAACTGAAATTTTCATATCAATCTGATCAGAAAAGTTGAAACACCAAAAAGAATTTTGAGACAGATGCTGGGCTAAAAGAAAGAGGAGACTTACAAACTGAATTGTTTCTTGGTTAGATTACCGAAGGAAGAGTTTTTTTGATAGATTGAGGAAACAGGCAAAATTTCTGGAAGAGATTTCTTTTGTTGGCCTCTTAATATCTACATTATGTACACACAATTTACCAGCTCAACATGCTGCAACAGAAATCAGCAGCCTTGGAACTTTCAGAGATGATATAATTTCTTTTGTAAAATCCGCCATATTGTACCTTGAGAGTTCTACCACCGTCATTCCATATCAGCCGGCATTTTCAGCCGTGCAAGAAATTCGTCATTCTCTCCTCTCTATCTATCTTGTACGTGCAAGCGCCGGACGCTATCGCATTCATTGGTACTACGGCGGCTAAAACCGTGAGCCAAAACCTTTGTCACGCCTTGTGTAAATATTGCACAACGTCACCTGCTTCCTTTCATAAATCCGACAAAACCTTAGTGGTTTGTGTCTTTGAAATGGCCACTAGTGTGGCTTAAATGCAGGCGTTGAGTGTATGTTTGTAAAACTACCTGAAGAGATCTACTACTAGTTTAGTGTTTAATTTTAATTTTAAAAAATGTAAACCAAATTTAAAAAGAAGCAAAAAGTTGTAATTAAAAAAAAAAAAATTGTAAAACTTCTCGGTCTGCTTATACTACAGAAACTAGGCTGTGCTACTTAGTTATATTCACGAGAAGTTACTATTTTATACAATTGCAAATTGCTTGTATAGTGTCTGGGATGTCAGCAAATTTTTAAGTTTCACTGTTGTCTGGGCAATTGCCAAACATGTTTACTAAAGAACTTTTGGCATTCCCTACAGGCGATTACACTAGATACATTTTTTGAGAAACCAAATCGAACAAAAACACAGATAAACATACATACAACACAAAAGTTAACCTACACGAGCTAAAAACGTGTATATTGTATATTGTATACTGCTTATAATTTCAATCAAAACTGGTTAAAAAGTGTTCAATAACTTTTAAACAAATTAAGCTAAACCGATAGGAAGAGCAGTTTTTAAGATAGCACAAAGTAATGGTTGGTCCTGGCAATCAAGAAAAATTGTTACTCTGGCTTTCATATCAAATTTCTTTTTAAAGTCTCTTGTCTTGAGGAATAAAAGTTATGAAAGTTTTAAATAACCCTCACTTTTCACAAATTATATACAGGACTGAATATTGAAAAAATTATCAGATTTTAAGCTTTTGTAATCACACTCCATTTCCTTGTCTATAAACGAGAGCAAATGGATTGCTCAAATCACCCAAAAGAATAGACCTGCTTTGATTCAACATCTTTACTGCAGGGCCAAACAAAGTTCTCAGAATCTCTCTTAGAAGACAAACTGTACAAAGTTATAACAAATCAACTTGAGCAACTAATTTCTTTAAAGCCTTGACTTTTGTTAAGAGAATGCGAGTTACTTTGCTAACGCTATTCGCATTGATATTATTGCTATTCGTCTACTAGCTCACTGTATAGCGTTACAGTGTCTTGCCTAAAAAAAAAAAAGCCGTCTTATGTCACGCCGTCAAGTGTTCTCCCGAGAAACGCCTGAAACTCGATGTGCATTTTGTTTGTTTATAGTGGTCAGGTTGTTCGTAATCCAGGTTTAAGAGTTGATGGAGGTTTAAAGTTTTCTTTCGTGGGTAAAGTATTTTCTTTGCTTATTTTTAGAGGTCTTAGAGCTTGTAAGCCGTCGTCAAAAGTAACACTAATTTTGGCCTAGCTTGGTCATGCTTTGAACAACCAGGCCATGGTTAAGTTTTACTGTAGGTAATCATGTCGGGAAGTAATATCCCGCTTGGCACTAAAAGAGACAATGATCTAAGTCTCTTGCCACTACTATTCAACTGAAGCTAACTGAAACATACGTATGCTATAACCGGATTAGTCAGTACTGCAATATCGGGAAGGACAAATCCACGAGGGAAATAACTTGTAGATATAATAGGAGCCGCAATTCTTTAATTGAATGGAGAATGATATGTCGCAACAGGCAAACTTATTAATGCAGACGTTTCTTGTGACTTTACCCTCAGCCACTGTAGGATGACCACCACTCAACCAGACAGGATAGGCTGCATCACAACGGTCCATCGGTGGACATGTGGTCACCATTTTTGTGCCTGCAGCTCCTTGGAAGCGATACCAGCCATTGAGTGTGTGGTCACATTTGTGGTTTACTGTTACGTAGTCATATTTTCTTTCTGCATCTGTCAGATTTTGGTAATTTTGCCAGTGACATACATGAACTAAAGGAAATACACAAATGTGTAAATAAATATGTGATAAACACAGAAGACATTTGACGTATGTCGTCTTGTGTTTCGTAGTCATATCTTCTTTCCGCGTCTGTCAGATTTTGGTAGTTCTTACATATGTCAACTAAAAAAATCAAACAAAGTAATACGTAAATAACTCTCCCCTGATCCGTTTGTCTTCGTTTCCATTTTTCCTGGGAACAAGGTTGTTAAAAGATCTCGCCACCGAAATATAGCTTCTACAATAGGTATTAATTACCACCTTTTTGTCTGTTTATACGAGAAAATCTTCATATTTACATTTGAAATTTCCAGTTCAAATGCTGTTGGGTAACCTGTAGGTAAGCCATAGCTGAATAAATTTGTCCTTCAGGCGATGATATTTAGCGGTTCTAAGTGCAAGAACATCGCAATAGCGCCAGTGTTTCTCCACTAAGGTATGTTTACTCTCTGGCATTGGATAAACCGCTGGAGGAATATCATGTGGGATACTTTAACCAACTATGTAGTGGATTCTAACTTCATATGGGTTATTTATTATTTTTTTCCTGATACATGCCTACTTGTAATATAAGATTCTTAAATGTGGCAAACTGTCCTTACATAACGAGAAATAAAGTTTTTAACTGTGGCTAATTAAAACAGAATAGAAGATATCCCTACTAATGATAAAACTGTGTTGCACCTTCACAAATAGCACCGTTCTTTACAAATCCATCTTTGCACTGGCAGGTATACGATCCATCCGTATTCTTGCACTCAGAGTTGACAACAGCAACACATGGGTTGACCTGTGCTGCGCACTCGTCGATGTCTAAAAACAAAGGGATCTAAGTGTTACATTTTCAATGTCACAATGGATGGTTAAGTGTCCCATTACGAGCATAAAAGGGAATTCTGGTGGAAATAAACTACTTCACACATTAAAAAGGCGAAAAAAAGTATCAGAAAAATCTCAAGAGAACCTTGTTACGAAGGAAAATAAGTAGAATTGGCACCTTAAATCCACTCCAAAGTTTTTACGTTTCTATAGTGATTTCACGGCATATAGAAACACCTATAGCAGATACATTTTATTTGAGTAATCGTGTGGCTGGCTAAAGGGAAACTTTCAGTGATATCAACCACACAGTACTGCCATCTGCCCATCGATTGTAGGCGTTTCATCCCTGTTACTTGCATGTGGTATTACCTGCTGTTATCTACAGCGATTATCTCATTCACAGTGTTCCAGTAAAGTCTACACGTAGTGCGCAGCTGCAGTTGAATTCGTTCAGTCGTCTAAGTAACTAACTCTTCGCATCATTTCGCCTCCACCTGCCCACAAAAGGTGTAAAATCGGTCCTGAATCGAAGGCATACCCATGCGGTCAATTCCCCATCTGTCCCCCCTTCACCAGATTGGAGGTTATGACCATGGAACTACACGCCCTAGTGTGTTTAGCATGTGTAACTTTGGGTCGTGTGTCCACTCACAGGCAAACGTTTACAAGGAAATATGCTGTAAAGAAGGAATTAAAACATTTCTGCTGGAAAAGTAAAAAAGATGAAAGTTTCACAGCAACTCGTAAAAAAGGTTTATCTTTTGGTTTCCCCGTGGCCATAGTAGTCAAAGACGACTTTCTTTTTTTTTTCCCTTTTCCAGTGGCTGTCAATTTCTAGGAAATACACCTTTTGATTGGCTCCCAATCTTTGTTAACTTTGCTGTTTTATTATTTACACGAACGATAAGGTTGGTGAGGTTATCTGTTTCGATTACCAGTTTCACATTGCGTTCCATTAAATCCAGGTGCGCAACTGCAGTTGAATCCGTTCACTCGGTCTGTACAGGTCCCGTTGTTCTTACAGGGATGACTTGCACAATCATCAATATCTGTTTCAAGGTGATAAGGCAGAAAGTTAATAACGGTCACATTCGATAGAACCTGCAACAACTAACAACAAAACTCAATAACAAAACTATGCTGGAAGTTAAAAGATACAACACTGCGCGCAAACAACTTAGAGAGAGATTAAAACCCGTAGAATTTGAATGAAAATTAACTAGTTTTGGCTATAGTTACCTGTTTCACATTGTGTGCCATTGAATCCTGGTGCACAGTTGCAGTTGAATCCGTTTACTCGGTCTGTGCACTTCCCGTTGTTCTTACAGGGATGACTTGTACAGTCATCGATATCTGTTTCAAGGTGATAAGGCAGAAAGTTAATAACGGTCATACCATAAAACTTCACGTTAAAGCTTCCCGGATCTAAACCCTATTTGCTAACAGAGATATTAATTATTCCAGATATTAGCGCCCCCCCCCCCCCCAACCCCAAAACCGGATACGAGCCCATCCAATGTATAAATCAAGTAACGTTCTGTTCCTTTCAAGTTGTTCCAGTCACACTGGTGTTTTATGAATGTTCTTGAAACATATTCTCCGTTTATTGTGACGCACAATAAATGTATTATAAAGCTTATAGTTCTAAAGGTATTGGTATGTTAGCTTTAATTAGTTGCTCAGTTACGTTTTATATCGTCGTTCCGAAACATTATTTTTATTCCACTTATATTCCCCCCCCGGATATAAGCACCCCCGTCTTTAAGCCCACACAAAACCCCTTATGACGTTATATGATCCCAGGGCTTTAACTTGGGATTGTACGGTATACGATAGAACCCACAACAACAATATCTGCAAAATAACAAAAAATGCATAAGATCGTTTAACGGCCCAAATTTCGCTCCTTAGAGACTTGGATAGGTCAACTGGACAGAATTAAGGAGAGAAAAGAAAGTTGTGGAAAAAAAGTGTGCTTTTCTTTAACCAAAAATGCATAAGCAAAAATATCTGTTTCTCCTCTCTTCAAGCAGTTTAAAAATCGAAGGAAAATGAATTTTGGATATAGCTACCTGTTTCACATTGTGTGCCATTAAATCCTGGTGCACAGCTGCAGTTGAATCCGTTCACTCGGTCTGTGCAGGTCGCGTTGTTCTTACAGGGATGACTTTTACAGTCATAGTTATCTGTTTTAAAGGAAAAATGTAGAAGGTTAATAACTGTGAGGAGAGAAAACCAGATTATTTAGTATATTTTATATATTTGCTTTAGATATATATATTTTTTAGTTCATTTTGCATTTCTAAGTTACAGTTTACTATTCCAGTTCATTAACCGTAACAAACACCTGCTATTTTTGTTGTAGATCATAACTGTAATAAGCGCTGAGCTGTAACTACTACCTGCGATAGTCTTTTTGTGAAACTGTCAACTACCTGTATTGTTTTGAAAGTTATTAATGTTGCAAACTACAAATTCCGTTACAGCTAATCGAGCTCCCTGAAATGTATTAGATAATTTTAAGTTAAGACTTTTTAATAACTTTACGTAATCCTTTAGAATCGTGTTTTGGGCTTAAAGAGTCGTGCCTTGTAAAATATTCTTTGGTTGCGTTCTTGGATTAAAACGATATCGTTGGACCTAAAGCCTAATTGCTGTTGGCGTCTCTAAAGATAACTCCCTGTAAGAGATTTCGGTACTGATCTCCGCAACCAGAAATTTTCACCAGGTTTTTACAGAAGTGCTTTCCCTGGTCAAAAATCTATTATCATATAACGGTCATATATGATAGAACCCACAGCAACAATATTTGCAAAATAAGCAACCGAACAACAAAAATATGTTTCTGTCCTTTTCAAGCGGTTTAAAAAGTACTGTAAGCGAAATTGAAAGAGATTTAAAAGAAAGTCCTAACAAATGAAGAAAAATGAATTTTGGCTATAGTTACCTGTTTCGCATTGTGCCATTAAATCCTGGTGTGCAGCTGCAGTTGAATCCGTTCACTCGGTCTGTGCAGGTCCCGTTGTTCTTACAGGGATGACTTACACAGTCATCGATATCTGTTTTAGAAGATAAGATTGAAAGGATTAAAATGCAATTGCTTATGTTGTTACACTTGACGGAGCCCGACTAGGAGCAAATAGGCAAAAGAGATCACTAACTAACTAACTTTCAGAGAGTTTTTTGCTTTTTATAAAGAAAAACAAAACATCTTTATCAGATATCCATCATTATCATAATCCAGTCAGGGAATAGCAACGGATCTGCTCCTTGAAATATATCTCTTCGACACACAACTTCTTGCTGGGTGGGAATCTTCTGGTTCTGAGCACCCGCTGTCAGTTGCACGGGGAAGATGGAGCCTGTTTGCCTGTTAATTATTAGTCTAGAGAAGATAGCAGATCTGAAACCTATCATTTTAGTTCTCAGCTTCATGAGCTATATAAACGCTCTCGTTGTTTTAACTCTAAACAAATAGTTGTGCTCGGATGGAGTCCGATTGGGTTTTAAAGCTGGCCTTGTTCTTTATATTTATGGCTCTCGGCTTCTTGACCTTCATAAATGCTATTGCTGTTTTAACTCCAAACAAATAGTTTTGCTCGGATGGAGCCTGGTTGGGTTTTAAAGCTGGGCTTCTTCTGTATGAAGAGCATCTCATAAATTAAACAGTCTATGTCCACGTCTTGAACGTTATTTTCGCTATGGAGACGCTTATTGGAAGGGTTTATTAAAACACACTCCTGGTTATTACATTAATAGAAAGGTAACATAACCTAAATATAAAAGTTCGTAAAAATTTGATTTAGCGCCAAAGTTGCACTTTTCGCAAATATGCCTTGTTTTGTAAAATACAGAGTCTCTAATCACAGACTCACAGAAACAGCCTGGAAGTTTAGGCATTTTATAGCGCGTAGATGAGGCTTATTGCAAGAAGTTAGTAAATAATAAATCAAGGTAAAACCCCGAACGTCTAGTTACCTAGTTTAGACATGTCTCAACGAGCCAGGACGACCTCGCCAGGTTTAATTGAATCGAACCAGTAATTACCGCTGACTGCATCTTCTCCTTCACTCGCCCTGATCTCGGCGCACGACTCAGCTGGCAACTCGGGAATGGATCCGAGGGGAACTAAAAATAGAAAAGTCAAAAATATTGTTTCTTTTAGCGCTTTCTTGTCATTACTAAACACCACTTTTGTTAAGCACTCTTCACGAAAAACTGCGGGCTTTGTTTGTAGTCCTCGGGATACAATGAGATTCTGGGCACGCTCGTATAAGATACAAGTACTATCCTTAAAAAAAAAGATGGAGATGAACATTCAAAGAAGAACAATACCTCTTTCCCTGAATCGTTTAATATAGAACCGATCGCAGTCCGGAACAAAATCTTCAGGTCTGGCTTCTTTGGTGCGGTTGTTCAACTCACATATGCCTTGGCTGATGACGTAGTTAAAGCTTTGACATCTGACGTCATCATCACACTTGTCTAAACAATTAAGTCCAATTCCGGTCTTCTCCTCGATGAAGGTATGTCCTTTCAACATCATGCCACGGATGGAATATTTGCCTTGAATTATACACTGCTGAGCGTCCAGTTTATAAAACATCTGAGACATCAGAAGCACCGTGATTGCCGTACTTATGCCAGCTTCTGAAACTGTCATATGGAAAGAAAAATATCGAGTCTTGCATAGTATGTTTCTTGTACCTTGCATAAAAAATTAACTGTTAGATGCAAGGGAGCATCTCGCTCTCTTATAGCTGAGTGTCAATGAGCAAAATTCCTATGAATGGCAGCGACACAACACGCCGCCTCTTATTACACAGTGTTGCTTGTAAGCAATCTTGACATAAATTTAGGGAGTGGCTGGTGACGGAATTATTGAAATTTACTTCATTAAGTGAAAAAGAGAGGTGAAAAACTCAGGCTGCGTCCACACTACAGTGGAGAAATTTGAAAACACGGCTATCTTTCTACGGTTAGGCCTACCGTCTCCTCTAATCCGTCACGAAAACGCTCTTCGAACAGGAGGAATTTGAAAACACGGCTTTCTTTCTGTGGTTAGGCCTACCGTCTCCTCTAACTCGTCATGAAAACGCTCTTCAAACAGGAGGAATTTGAAAACACGGCTATCTTTCTATGCTTAGACCTACCGTCTCCTCTAACCCGTTATGAAAACGCTCTTCAAACAGGAGGAATTTGAAAACGGCGGCTTGCGTTTTAGTGTGCGTGGACGGGAAACGTTTTGAAAATAGAGCTTTTCAATTCGAAAACGATGACATCGCGATAATTAAGCGATTTCACTGCCAGAGTTTTCCTCAAACACAAATCCAAAATAACCGGTGATTGTAGCATTTTCCAAATTTTTTCCTTGTGGCGTGCAAGAAAAACATTTACTACGTTTTTATATGTAGTCTGCCGTATTAATAACCTGTAACGCTGGCGTTTTTTCTGGAAAAGAGCTGGTTAAATTTATTTACGCATCACCCTAACTTTTTGTTTGCTTTCTTCAACATACTGAATCCAAGATAACGCTCGCTTAGACAAAAAGATGACAAAAAAGTTCAGCAAACACACAAAACGAACGAAAACAAATGAAACGCTCGAGTTCGCCCGCTCAAGAGAAAACCGCATACTGGCCTTTAAACCGCAACATACTTAAGAACGAAAGATGTTTTCGCATAATTTGACTAATTGAGGGGTTATAATGATGACATACGGTAATTTCATACTGTGAAGAAAATGGGGTATTTTAAATCCACCTGTTACTGGTAATAACTTCCTTTATTCATTCTCGAGTGCTTTGGAGCACGTAAGAAGTCATTTTTAGTTTTAGGCTATAGAATTCAAAAGATAATTACCTTAATTGCAGAAGACTGACCGAAAAAAACTGTGACACAACCCATGGGCATAAAGTTCCTATTTTTGTTTATGATTAAATTCAGATAATATATTTGTTAACAACAGCATTACGTATAGTAGGATATGTTTGTTAGACTATTACAAGAAAGCCCGCATTTCGATTATTTGCCGTTTGAACTCCAAATTTCCGTGCCCTTCGAAGATTTTTGAAAGATCTCTCCTGAAAGATCGCCTTGCCGATTTTATTAACGAAAAATGCAGCAGCATCATCCTTTTTTAGGCTATATAATTCAAACTAGACACGCATTTTACAGACCTCTTTTCCCTCTAGTAAGAAAATAGCTGGTTTTGATATTCTAGCTACCTCTTCGTCTTTATTCATGTGCTAACTGAGAATTATTTTTAAGAATGTAGTGATGCTATAAGATAAATGCAAGTAGCAATTTCTCGTACCAACTCTTGTAAAGAATTATGCGTCGGCAATCGTGTCAAAAGGCGCTGTTACACTGGGTTATAAACATGCCTCGCATTGCTGTAACGAAAACGTGCGAGACATGTCCAATTCAGGGAGTGTTACACTAGACAACGCCTCGTGCAAATTGCCTCGTAGATGCGCAACAAAATTGTGAGACAAATTACAAATAAATTCCGCTAGATTTATTCAAACGTTATTTCTGGAAAACTCAGCGATGATGCATCAAGAACTTGAAATCTCCTTGAAAATGGTTTTCTTTATCTTACAGTATTTTGACATTACAACTATCAGCTTTAAAATACCAAAGAGTGCTAAATAAACAAAGCTTCCACGAAGGACAAAGAAGACAAAAATGACTGAACTGCAACTTTTAGAAGATTAGTTTCCCAAATTACCACAAAAGACTGATCTAGATGATAGTCTCTTAATTAACATCATCATCATCATCATTATCGAGAAAACTATTGAACTAAATAAGTACATTTATATTTTTGCATGGGTCTTATCTTTTAAACTTTTCGCGTATCGTCAATTAAGGACCGAAATTGCTTTCGCAAAAGAGACAGACAAGAGATAAAAATGTTACCAAAAAAACGCATTTTTCTCCGTTTTTGTGACTGATTAATGAAATATCGTGTCAGTTTTACCTAAGAAAATTTTATCATGACAATTTTGCGTGATCTTGGCGAGTTCCAGCTGAATGAAAATATTGACGGTGTTCAGACAAACTCAGACAAACTCGGATTCTTGGTCAAATTGGAATTTTAAAATGTCGGTATTCGTAAAGATAGCAAAATAGGAGTACCCGGAAGAAAACATGACCAAGAAGAAGAGGTTGAAGAGAAGAACCAACAACAAACTCAACCCGCTTATGAGGCAGAGTTTGGGATGCCAGCCCAGGCAAGTGGATGTTAGGATACACAAAGTAGAATAGTATAAAACGCGATAGAAAGGCTATCAATGAAAATTTAAGGACATTTTGGAACTCACCCTGAGCTTGCGTTGGACGAAGCATTATTGAAATCGATGACACAAAAATGAGGAGCGCAGAAACATTCATTTTTACACCGGAACGAACGTCTTCAGTTCTCAAGTCCTATGGAAAGAATTGAGCTAGCACCAGCTGGCGATGTGAAGTCGACATATAACCAGCTCTTTACAAGTCAACACTGTAATAAGAGATGGCGTGCTTTGTCTCTGTCATTCAGAGCTATTTCTGCTCATGTCAGTTTGACTCCTCCTTTTCTTACTAGCACTTTCCGTTTAAATTACGCACTTATTATGTGAACAAAATATTTCTATCTACGGGTTTCTCAAGTAAACGTATAGGAATAAATTCCTTCTTGCGCTTGTTTATGAGTGAATGTTTTATTCCAATGAAAGATTCTTTCCAAACGCATGTTTTTAACAATCACTCAATTAAAAACCTGGAATTTCGACGGCATTTTCCGTGTTCCCTATCTTTGTTTTGGTTCCTTATTATGAATTAAACATTGATTTCGTTGTTTTCATCTTGTTAATTTTTTTTCTTCAGATTTGTTCGAGATAGAGTTAGCCTGAATGTTGAATGCATATCTATAACAGGACGTCATTGCGACTTCGACTGTTAGCTTAACTATATTCCTCGGTTTTGTTAACGTTTTGGCAAAAGGTAGGATGTTAAACAATTTATGTTACAGCCCTGCATGGATGCGATTGTCTTAAGTTAAAAGTTAGTTAATTAATTAAACGCCATTCAAGCAACTGAATTTAAATTTATGCTTTTCCTTTTGCAAACAGATTGACAGATTGTCTGCTTCTCATTTTGCCACGCTCCTAAGTTGGAAAAAAAAGCATATATTTTCAGGCGCCAAGTTAGCGCCGAAGACCTTTTATTTTGTATTTCGATGAAGCAACAACTCGCGTCTTTACTTTTACTCAGTTAAAAATCTTGAATTCCCATGGCATTTTTCGTGTTCCCCACCTTTGTGTTTGCTCTTTATTAAAAATTTAATCATTTCGTTATTTTCCTGTTTAGAATATATTGTTTTTCAGTTTAAGGTGGCTCAAGATTAGTTAACCTGAATATTGAATAAATGTCTATGTTAGGGCGTCATTGCAGCTTCAAGCTAATCTTATATATTCAATTTAGTAATAATGATAATGATAATGACGATGATGACGATGATGATGATGATGATGATGATATAAATGTTTAAAAAAGGGAGTGATGTTAAACATTATATTCTACAGGTCTCCATGCACATAAGATGATTACAAGTTAGCTAAATGCCATTCAAGAAACTGAATTTACATCATGCTTCATCAGTTTTCACATTTTATGTCTAGTGGAAAGTGATAAGACAGTATTGAGCTAACACAAGCTGGAAACGTGGAGTCGAAATATCAACTCATTAGAAGTCCTGTCTCAGAAGAGATGGCGTGTTTCGTCTCTGTCATTCAGAGCTATTTCTACTCGTATCAGTTTGACTCCTCCTGTTCTTACAAAGACATCCTTTTTTAAATTACGCACTTATTATGTAAACAAAATATTCCTATCTGCGGGTTTGTCAACCGCGCCTACAGGAAAGAATTTCTTCTTGTAGGCCTGGCCTATTCCAATAAAAGAAACGTTGCAAACTCATGTTTTTGCAATCACTCATACAAAAACCTTCAACTTCGTCGACATCTACCGTGTTCCCCAGCTTTTTTTTGGTTCCTTATTATGAATTAAACATCGAGGTCGTTGGTTTCCATCTTAATAAATTTTCTTTGTTCATATTTTTTCGTGATTAAGTTGGTCTGAATGTTGAATACATATCTACAACAGGACGTTATTGCGGCTTCGACTGTTAGGTTAATATATTCCTCGGTTTTGGTAACGTTTTGACAAAAGGCAGGATGTTGAACATTATATTTTACAGGTCTCCATGCGTATGATTGTTATACGTTAAAAGTTACTTAATTAATTGAACGCCATCCAAAGGACTGAATTTAAATTTATTCTTTTCCTTTGGCAAACATATTGTCCGTTTCTAATTTTGCCATACACGTAAAAAAAATTATCATGCGTCAAGTTAAGCTTGCAATGTAAATATGACAAATTTTATTTTTTCGAAGACGTTTCACTTTGTTTTTTGCAAAAAAAAAAAGTTTTTTTCATAAAAATAAAAATGCTGCAGTCCAACCTCCCGTTAGCGACCATCCAAAATGTCAAGTTTAGGTAGACGCTTACGGGAGGTGGTCGCTATCGAGAGCTCAGACCTTTTTGCCGGTCAAATTTTACCTCATTAGCATATGGTAACTGCAGAGTCTTACTCATGTTTTAAATGTCTTATTCATCAGAAAAATCAACTTCGAGAAAAAAAAAAAAAAAAAAAAAACGATAGTTTCATTTCCTTTGAGAAAATTTCCATCTCTTGTACTACCTAGGAATGCGAATACAACATCTTACAATGTGTGTTATTATCCAATTTTCGCACTATCATTTGTCAAGTGGACGCTCACTGGAGGTTTAAACAAAAGAAAATTTCAAGCTTTTAGCTCTTAAAGCCGTCGCGGTCGTTTACGAGAGGTGGGCGCTTACAAGAGGTTCAAAATATAGTGATCTGACTTTTTGTATTCTGGGAAACTGGTCGCTGAGGAGAGACGGTCGCTTATGAGAGGTGGTCGCAATCGGAGGTTCGACTGTTATTATGTCACTCTTGGTCTACAGGCAAACCAACAACAGACGACCACATGTATAATATGAGAGTTAAAAAGTTAACCCTTGGGAACCACGAACTGAATGATAATTTCATTTCGTATGTATAGCGAACAATAAGCGACCATTCAATATTTATGTTTTGGGGGGAAGCTGGAAAAAAAAGAGGGGGAATCATCAAAAAATTAAGAAATGAAGAGGGGGTCACTAAAATAAATAGACATAGGAGTGGGGGGCTATGTATTTCTTTTAGCCATATAGAGCATACCGGTGAACACTTCCAAACGGTCTATCTACATGGGTCAACTAATACAAAAAAGTCACGACAGTGAGAGAACGATCTCACAATATTGCGCCCAGGTCGGGTTTGGTCAGAGACATGTGCTACAACAGGTACTCTGTCACTGTTGGTTTCCATTTGAATCACTCTCGCTTTTCGATGAATCAGAGCTGCAAAGATGCGAAATAACGATGTCATCTCCGCTGTCAATTTCCGCATCAGAACTGCTCTCCATATCATTGTCATTGGTATCATCTTGCAATACTTCGTGCCGCTGAAGAGATACATGGTTATCAAGTACCTCACCCATTCTGATCAAGGCATGTGCAGTGACCCGTCGCACCTTATCATTTTTCTTGCCCTTTAATTGAAGGTTGAAATGACTGACGGATTCTTGTCAAGCTCCTGATTGCTTAATTCCCCAACTTTGCCAGTGCGACAAGGAGTGTTCCAATCATAGTCCTCGAAGCATTTCTGTTGTTTCTGCTTGCGTTTCCTGTTGTCTCTGCTTGCATTTCTCACGTCATGTATCTGTTTAAGTTTGCATCCGGTCTTGCGGGTTCTTTAGCATTATCTTCTTTTGACATGTTAAATTTATACAATTCTTTGCTATTTCATTGAAACAGTATTTTTGGACTGAACAATTTGCATGGCAGAAATTGAATGGCAATGTGAGACCTGTTCTCATTATATATTTCTTTCATTATCTATATTTATGTTTCAGTATTTTTTTTTTTCTTCCATGCCGGCTGCCTTGGAATTCATCACCAAAATTGTCAACTGGAACAGAGAGTAACAGCGAAGGCTATTTTAAGTACTTGTATAAGGACCTAAAGCACGAAAGGCCCAAGTAATTCCACAAAATACTCCCAGACATGTACAGACATGCACAACCTAGACTACGAGTAGTCCCTCTTTCGTTTAGTCCGTCGTGCGTGACGCGAAAGAAAACCGCGAGAAAAAAAAATGGCCGCGCGAAATCCTGGGGGCGAGAAGCGCGCGAAAGGAGGCCATATTTTTTCTCGCGGTTTTCTTCCGCGTCACGCGCGACGGACTAAGCGAAAGAGGGGCTACTCGTAGTCTATGCACAACCCTCAGTTTGCTGGATAACTTTATAAGGAAAGGAAAAGAAGATTTCAAACCCAAAAATATCACGAAAAGGTCAAGCATGACATGAGTGTACTTTATATCTCAAACAAATGAAGCCTCCTGTTTTAAATTGATGAGAATGTCCCCGACACAACTAAGGCCTAATCAACAGAAATAAACTTAAGCCATGGGCCAGTGAGCAATATCAGTATACTAAAGCAGAGCAAGAGGAACTTTGTCAAATGAAAGGAGATGTCAGTGACAAATAAGAGAAGTTTTTAAGCATAAAGCAAAGTCTTGACCGAGCATTCAAAGGTTTGCTAAATAAGACAGGAATGAAGAACGGAAGACTAAAAAAAAAGAAAAGAAAAGCTGAAAAGGGCAAGAAAGAGCGCCTAAACAAAATCCAAGAAGAAACAAGGCATAAAATCATCAAACGTGATTCTGAGGAAGCTTACAAGTGAATTACAAAACAAATAGTTTTGTTAAATGAACTAGGAAAATTGAGAGCAGACTGGCAGAAAGCTCGATTAGCAAGCCTCATTAACAAGGGAAATTGGCATCCAGAAGCAAGGATATGCGCTTGCGCTTATGCAAAGCTCACCGATTAAGAATTAGAGGCAAACTGGCATGAAGAGGAAGAACATAGTGAAGAAGAAGTGAAAAGTGAAAAAGATGATTGCAAAGAAAGAAAGAAGTGGTGGAGGATAATAAAGAATTCAATGAAAGAAATTAAGTGTCGTTGTCAGAGAGAACCGGGCAGTACCAAAAGATCGAGGTCGGCCGTTTACCTTCATCTTTTCACAGTATAAAAGCTATCCGAAAAGATTAACAGCCATGACATTTAAAGGAATTTTATTTAGTTTAACATTGTGAAACGTGTACATGAGTTTTTCTAAAACAAACATATATTTACAGATTTATTACATTCATGTCTGGATGGAACAAATGTCTTAACTGTCGAGTTTAGAGATCGTAATTCTAATTTAAACAATTCAATTCTGTGTTTATCTACCCTCATTTCCATCCAAATCTCTACAAGTAGGCTCTTCAGTCGTTATTAACAGACTGGAAAAATTTATATAAAGAGGAGTTATTCTTCGCCGCATTTCTTATACGTTTAACACTGACGGCAAGTTAATAATGGTAATTGAGCTGAGTGGAGTGCAATTTGGTCTGAAATCATACGCGTGATTTCAAAATCGAACGAGCGCGCAGCGCGAGTTCGATTTGAAATCACAAGTATGATTTCAGACTTGCACGACCCGAAGTTCAATTGCCACTTTATTAAATCCATTTTGAAATCGCACAATTTTATCGCCTTAAATTTAGATTTTTGGTGTTTTGTTCCAGTAGCCGGTTTGTTAAAAAAAAAAAAAAAAAAAAGGCGGAACCGGAAACGCCTTTACGTCTCATTTAGTATGCAAAACGATGTCATGTGACGAAAACTCATTCGAGCATGACAAAGAAACAAGCAGTTCTGAAGTCAGAACGAAAATAGTGTACTTCAGGGATAAAGTTCAATTCTCGTCGCCTGAATCAATTATGGAAGGCCTTCCTTCTGTGGTTGAGGCTGAGACTTTTCATTGTCTTTGGAGAAGGAATTTAAAGGTGCATAGCCTGTGTAATTCTGCGATCGATTTCTTTTGGGTTGTGAAACTCCCGCGAGTGCACGATGCCCAGTGGATAGTATGTTTTTTTTTCCTTTTAAATACCGTTCAATGGCATGATTTTAAGGAAGTCCAGCTCTTTATCATCTCCGTTTCTTTTTGTGACCTCGGCGTAGGACTCAATACTCAGGACCTTGTCAAGTTCTTGCGGCGCCATTTGTTTCGAGATATTTCCAAGATGGCGGGACTGGCACGGGCTTCGTAAGACGTTCGTTCATTCACTATTTTGTGCAGTGTGATGTATTTTGACTATGTTTATTCACAGCGACAGAGTTGAGCTCTTTTGTTGCTTCGTTTGAAACTACCGGAAACCTGGAAACATCTACCTTCTTGAGATGGCTCTGAATTTGTTGTTGTGTGGTACTCGTTTGTTCATGTTTTACTGGACTCGGTATCATACGGATCTTGAGCAGATGTTGAAGAAAAATCGCCAAAATATTCGTCAAAATAGACACTGAAAGTTGGAAACTTCCATTAAAGTAGGTCTTCATCCTGAAGGAGCTCATAATCGTCATTTAGAAACTCTAATTAATTAAATTCGTTAATTTTTTTGGAAAAAAAAACTACAAAAACAACAAAGTTTTGGCAATAGACTAGTAGTTGCTAAATTATCCACACAATGGCCTTTTGCCTTTCATTTTCCTGAAATTTTATTGATTACTTTAAATTAATCTTGAAATCTGATTGGTTGTGTTTTACTGTCCCCTTCTCATTGGCTGAGAAAAAGATGCGATTTAGAGCACAAAATAGTGCGATTCGTGAATAAATCGCACCACTGAGAGCCAATCAGATTGCAAGGATAACCAGTGATTTCAAAATGGATTTAATCAGGAGCCATAATCGGGGACGGAGAACGTAAGCGCGCGCCATTTCAAGTATTGGGGTTGTCCCCATGATATGGGACAATAATTCTATTTTTAGAACAAGTTGCGCCATCACCTGCGGCACACGCGCGTACATGCTGCGAGGATTTTTGCGGATGTCGCGCGGGGGAAATGGCGTTCGAAATTCCCGAAATGTTTCATGTTTTTGGCCCAGAACTCAACGCGTTTACGTCTGTTGGAATTTTGCTTAAGTATTTTCGTCGTAAGCTGCTCCAGTTTGAGTGAAGTAAGACGGTGCCGAATTTAGGTATGTTCCGCTGTAAGCTTATATATATCGCTGACCAAGTTGTGTTCCGACTGATGCTTCTTTTACATGAGCTGTACATTACTCCACTTTAAATTTCACATATGTTGAGGATTAACAGCTTTTCCATTACACAGTAAAAAACTAGCTGGATATATTTAGATATAGCAGAGCTTCAGGACTTCATAGTTTCATAGCTCCGCTTGCCACACGCTTGCGAGGAATTTGTCAGTCTATCGCGACCGAAAAGTAAAACAAAATAATTGCTAGTTTGAGTTTCGCTTGAATTGTAAACAACGCTTGATGTTTCATCGAGGCTTAATAACTTTACGTCCGTAGATACTGCTCAGTTTTATTCGTGTAAAAATCCAATAAATTCTCTGTTGTCGATGAATGAGAGCGCCCGCCGATGCGTGTTTTGTACAGTCAGTAAACATGACAAGTTGTACTTCCGCCGCACTTTCAAGTGAAAGCGTACATCGAACTCAAACAATAGCTGTACAGTTTTTAAATATGTTTAAGACTGATAAATTTTTGAGAACATATTAAAAGCTAAGCTGAAAATATGTGAATAAAGCAGAAACAATCAGCAAAGTTACGATGACGCTTTCTTTAATCAACTTGGAGTAACGATTTCGATTTTGTTGATCGAGTTATCAAAACTCCTTGTCTATTTTCATTTTCGCAGTGTAAAACTTCGCTATGCTTATGTTGAAGAAACACTCATGATGTTAGTAGCCTTTTTTTCATTCGTGAAATTTGTTGCAGCATCTCAGCACAAAAGATAACGAAAGAAATCTTTGTCAAGATTTGTTGACAAATGAAAACACCGAGTCGGACTTGAAAGTGCACGAACTGCACTATGCAAATGAGCTAATTGTACGCGTCAGACTTTCCTTTCAAAAACCTTTGCAAACTCACCAAACAAGCAGAGACAATAGGAAACCATCAAAACAGGTTTTGGTTATGATTAAACATTGTCTGAGAAACTCACAAATTAACTCGATACCAGAGTAGAGAGTTTTCTTGCTATATTCTTAAGCATACGCGTAAGCTTACAACTAGTGTGAGCAGATCTTACTATTCATTCCCGGCGCGAGATTGAAGTCTTGTTTTCGACCCTGAAAAACCCACCTTTTCCGTTAGCTCAGAGCATAAAACTACATATAAGCGCCCTGGTTCGTATTCCCTGCCTTATTCCCTGCCTTATTCCCTGCCATCGCTGTGAAAAATACGCAAGAGAATCTCTCAACTCTCACCATTTGATCACGCAACGTGACAACATCCACGCGAGAGCCCCTGACATGTGCGTGAATCCGCGCGGATATATGACGTCAGGATGGCGCAATTTGTTCTAAAAATAGAAAATTGTCCCATATCAGAGGTTCGTGCGAATCCCGAGACTTACGGTCCCCGTCCCCGATTATGGCTCCTGATTTAATAAATGTTTAAAACGAACCATGGTTAAGTGGTATGTTTTGATTTCCCAATAGAAACACCTTTTGAGACAAGATCATTACGTTCCATCCAGACGTCTGGCACATTTGAACAATAAAACAATATTTACACCGACAGGTTATAACTATATCATGCATTCAGAAAGAATGCTTTAATTTACTAATATAACACAGAGGTTTTTACCCTAAATTCCCAAGGTAATTCCCATTAATTTGTTTTGATTTTGCCTGGCTACGCTTACTGATTGGTTTAAAAGCCTAGCGTCACATTTTCAAGCAATCCTAGCTAAGCCTCGCTTGCACATCTTATCTCGAGTTCGTATTCGAGCTCAATATTGCTTCAGTCGAATGTCTGTGTCCTTTTTGATTGGTCAAAGTGATTACCTTGGTTGTCGTTTTACCACAGTCAGTTAAAAACCTCTCTACCGGTAGAATATTAAAATATGTTGGATAAGTCATTACTAAGCGTTGTATTGTACCTAATGTAATTTAATTAGTACTGCACTAAGATGGCATTGGGCCCCAGTGTAGCGTGATAGAGCGCAAGTCATTTGTACATTTTGAAAATTGTATTTAGATTGAAAATTAATTGGTTTCTGCTGGAATGTGTAAGAGTACTAATAACTTCGTGGGATGCAAATTTAACCAGGAAAGGACTTTGGTGGGATAAGAGTTAGTTTCATCCTCAACTTGAATTTTCATTTAAGTTAATTTGTTGCTATTTGAAATCTACTTTTGCATCATAAACAAATTAATCAACAATAATTCCAACGCTTTTCTTTTGACTCCTGGTGCCTTTTGTCGCACGGAAAACTTGACAAAAGCGCTATCACGGTACTGGCCCTTTGAATAACTTAAGCGCTGCGGTAAATATAACTAAACATACATGTGTATGTATAACTTAGTTGTACTAAACCCATTAAACATTACATTATTTTGAGTAACAAGGTGAATAATAATTACTGTTATAGTAATAAAGACTCCTTATTCATAGTTTTAAATAGACGTTAAAACTTACAAGGTACTTATAGAGTTAAAAACTGTCCCAATAATAACAATTTTTAACTATAATCCAACTTGTAAGCAAGGCAATTTTGGGCATTTTGTAGTTTCTACCAGAAATTGTCTCGTATACACTATATTTAAACTGTAAGGCAAATGAGAAAAGTTAGAAAGGAGTATTGATATTCATTACTAACATATGCAGAATCAAATAACAAAGGTACTGGACGTATATCTATAAGTGACTATTGTCTGTTTAAATACCTTACACCATGTTAGCACTACAGCTTAAATATATTTACAAAATTAAAGTAAGGAATTTGATCATTCCCTGAAAGATGCCTGTCTCTGGAAATAACTTCGTTGCCTGGAGTCCATCACAGTGGAGTTAACTAAGGAATATGAAGACTAAGATTGCGAAATAATGTCCTAATGACGTAAGACAAAAGCCTTGAAGAATTAAACAAAGTTTAATGCAAATCGATGTGATAAAAACTGAAATTTTCATATCAATCTGATCAGAAAAGTTGAAACACCCAAAAGAATTTTGAGACAGATGTTGGGCTAAAAGAAAGAGGAGACTTACAAACTGAATTGTTTCTTGGTTAGATTACCGAAGGAAGAGTTTTTTTGATAGATTGAGGAAACAGGCAAAATTTCTGGAAGAGATTTCTTTTGTTGGCCTCTTAATATCTGCATTATGTACACACAACTTACCAGCTCAAAATGCTGCAACAGAGATTAGCAGCCTTGAAACTTTAAGAGATGAGATAATTTCTTTTGTAAAATCCACCACATTGCACCTAGAGAGTTCTACCACCGTCATTCCATATGAGCCAGCATTTTCCGCCGTGCAAGGAATTCGTAATTCTCTCCTCTCTATCCATCTTGCACTTGCAAGCGCCGGACGCTATCGCATTCATTGGTACTACGGCGGCTAAAACCGTGAGCCAAAACCTTTGTCACGCCTTGTGTAAATATTTCACAACGTCACCTGCTTCCTTTCATAAATCCGACAAAACCTTAGTGGTTTGTGTCCTTGAAATGGCCGCTAGTGTGGCTTAAATGTAGGCGTTTAGTGTATGTTTGTAAAACTACCTGAAGAGATCTACTACTAGTTTAGTGTTTAATTTTAATTTTAAAAAATGTAAACCAAATTTAAAAAGAAACAAAAAGTTGTAATTTAAAAAGAAATTGTAAAACTTCTCGGTCTGCTTACACTACAGAAACTAGGCTGTGCTACTTAGTTAGATTTACGAGAAGTTGCTATTTTATACAATTGCAAATTGCTTGTATAATGTCTGGGATGTCAGCAAATTTTTAAGTTTGACTGTTGTCTGGGCAATAGCCAAACATGTTTACTACAGCACTTTTGGCATTCCCTACAGGCGATTATACTAGATACATTTTTTGAGAAACCAAATCGAACAAAAACACAGATAAACATACAACACAAAAGTTAACCTACACGAGCTAAAAACGTGTATATTGAATATTGTAGACTGCTTATAATTTCAATCAAAACTGGTTAAAAAGTGTTCAATAACTTTTAAACAAATTAAGCTAAACCGATAGGAAGAGCAGTTTTTAGATAAGACAAACTAATGGTTGTTCCGCGGAATCAAGAAAAATTGTTACTCTGGCTTTCATATCAAATTTCTTTCTAAAGTCTCTTGTCTTGAGGAATGGAAGTTATGAAAGTTTTAAATAACCCTCACTTTTCACAAATTATATATACACGACTGAATATTGAAAAAATTATCAGATTTTAAGCTTTTGTAATCACACTCTATTTCCTTCTCTATAAACGAGAGGAAATGGATTGCTCAAATCACCGAAAAGAATAGACCTGCTTTGATTCAATATCTTTACTGCAGGGCCAAACAAAGTTCTCAGAAGCTCTCATAGAAGAGAAACTGTACGAAGTTATAACAAATCAACTTGAGCAACTAATTTCTTTAAAGCCTTTACTTTTGTTAAGAGAATGCGAGTTACTTTGCTAATACTATTCGCATTGATATTATTGCTATTCATCTTCTAGCTCACTGTACAACGTTAGAGTGTCTTGCCTAAAAAAAAAAACATCCGTCTTATGTCACGACGTCAAGTCTTCTCCCGAGAAACGTCTGAAACTCGATGTGCATTTTGTTTGTTTATAGTGGTCAAGTTGTTCGTAATCCGGGTTTAAGAGTTGATGAAGGTCTAAAGTTTTCTTTCGTGAGTAAAGTATTTTCTTTGCTTAATTTTTGAGGACTTAGAGCTTGTAAGCCGTCGTCAAAAGATGAGAGAAAAAAATGGCTGAAGTTTATAAATGGGTAACACTAATTTTGGACTAGCTTGGTCATGCTTTGAACAACCAGGCCATGGTTAAGTTTTACTGTAGGTAATCATGTCGGGAAGTAATATCCTGCTTGGCACTAAAAGAGACAATGATCTAAGTCTCTTGCCACTACTATTCAACTGAAGCTAACTGAAACATACACATGCTATGACCAGATTAGTCAGTGCTGCAATATCGCGAAGGACAATGCCCCGGATGAAATAAGTAGTAGATATAATAGGAGCCACAGTTCTTTCATTGAATGGGAAACCAGTTGTAGCAACAGTCGTCACTCACGCGAATGCAGACTCGTCTTGTGACTGTACCCTCAGCCACTGTAGGATGACCACCACTCAACCAGATAGGAAAGACTGCATCACAACGGTCCATCGGTGGACATGTGGTCACCATTTTTGTGCCTGCAGCTCCTTGGAAGCGATACCAGCCATCGAGAGTTTCGTCACATTCGAAGTTTACTGTTACGTAGTCATGTTTTCTTTCTGCATCTGTCGATTTTGGTAATTTTGCCAGTGACATACATCAACTAAAGGAGATACACAAATGTGTAAATAAATATGTGATAAACACAGAAGACATTTGACATATGTCGTCTTGTGTTGCGTAGTCATATCTTCTTTCCGCGTTTGTCAGATTTTGGTAGTTCTTACATATGTCAACTAAAAAAAACAAACAAAGTAATACGTAAATAACTCTCCCCTGATCCGTAGATACCTCTGTCGTGTTGTGTCGTTGGACGTTACTTGTAGTTTGAATACAGTCACTTCATATATTTTGTTCAATTTTACATCACTTTATTACATCCGCTCATGCGCAAACATTTCTATATGATTTGTCTTCGTTTCCATTTTTCCTTGGAACAAGGTTGTTAAAAGATCTCGCCACCGAAATATAGCTTCTACAATAGGTATTAATTACCAGCTTTTTGTCTGTTTATACGAGAAAATCTTCATATTTACATTTGAAATTTCCAGTTCAAATGTTGTTGGGTAACCTGTATGTAAGCCATAGGTGAATAAATTTGTCCTTCAGGCGATGATATTTATCGGCTCTAAGTGCGAGAACATCGCAATCAGCGCCAGTGTTTCTCCACTAAGGTATGTTTACTCTCTGGCATTGGATAAACCGCTGGAGGAATACCATGTGGGATACTTTAATCAACTATGTAGTGGATTCTAACTTCATATGGGTTATTTATTATTTTTTTTCCTGATACATGCCTACTTGTTAAATAAGATTCTTAAATGTGGCAAACCGTCCTTACAAAACGACAAATAAAGTTTTTTACTGTAGCTAATTAAAACAGAATAGAAGATATCCCTACTAATGATAAAACTGTGTTGCACCTTCACAAATAGCACCGTTCTTTACAAATCCATCTTTGCACCGGCAGTTGTACGATCCATCCGTATTTTTGCACTCAGCGTTGGCAACAGCAACACACAGGTCGACCTGTGCTGCGCACTCGTCGATGTCTAAAAACAAAGGGATCTAAGTGTTACTATTTCAATGTCACAATGGATGGTTAAATGAGATTTTACTGTCACGCCAGTAAAATATAGTTAATGGAGCGTGACGTACGTTCTGAATGAGCCGTTCATGGCGGCATCACTTTCTATAGAGCTATTGAGCAGTTATATTCCAAAGGTCAACAAACTGTAAGCGTTATTGTAGCTAAACCTAAAACATTGTAGCTTTGTTATCTTCTGAACGTTATAACGTACCATAGCATTGGTGCAAAGCATTAAAGCACTATTCATGTTTAATATGTTACACGTGTTAGGGTAAGCTGTTCGGTAGTACAGCCTTTTCTACTGGCTTACAAGCAGACGAACGTCTCCGTATAAAAGCTCGGAAAACTGTTCGGAGTCCATTCTGAGTTCGTCTAAGCAACGTAGCTATTACTTATTGTAAATCTATCGTTCAATTTTTGTAAACCTTCTATGGCTCGCTCTCGCCGCTCGTCGAATACTGCTCGGGTCGCTACCAGAAGTGAGGACCTATCGAAGCTATCCAGCGAGGTCCTCAAACTCCGTCTTCAATCGCTGAATTTGCCCATAACAGACTCCAAAGTGCAACTCCTCGCCCGGCTCAAGCGAGCATCGACGGGAAAGGCCAGTCAATCTAAACGAAGACCTGGTCGGCCTCAACGCAGTCGTCATACGGCGAACAAAACATCCACACAACAGCCGTCCACTACAGCCAGTGAAATCGACGCCACTCAAGGCCGGCATCTCAGCATTCCGGAGGACAGCGCCCTCTCCGACCGCGCCTCGCTGTCTTCTATTGAGGACATGCTGCAGTCAGATACAGAGGAAGATCTCTTCCATACTAATCACTCTACTGATCAAAGAGACGCCCTCAGTCCAGCGCAGCGTTCTGCCATTGAGGACATTGTATCCCGGTCCGTACACAGCGCTCTGGACGCCGTTCGTACAAACAGCGCCTTCAGCCCAACGCCCTCCAGCCAAACTCTCGCAGCTTCGGGTATGGCGTCTCCTTTGGGTCTGTCGAGGCCAGTGGACCGTAATATGGAGGACAAAATACTCCGGGGTGAGTACGTTGATCTTGCCTTACTCTTACCTGACAACTTGTATCAGTCCCAGGTCCCTGAAATTCAGCTCCGCTTAGACGACTCGTCCTCAGGTCCCCTGGGTTCCCCGGTCACCATGATTAGGAAAAGAAAACCCGTTATAGACTCTTTTCAGAAGTGGCTGGAGGCCTACATGGTGTACATGTTGGTCATTGTAACTGCCTATCCAAGACGGGCCCTTGAGCTGATTAAGTACCAGCAGATAATTAGTCGCGCGGTAACTAAATTCAAGGGTCTTGCTTGGCTTTCCTACGACCAGCAATTTCGTCGCCGTGCCTCTTCCAATTTGTCCCTTCAGTGGGACAAAGTAGACCTGGAGTTATGGACGGTGACCTTCTCGGGCCTAGCTAAGCCCCATTGCGGTATCTGCTCGAGTCCCTATCACGCTGAAGATGTCTGTCCTTCCGCTGACCCCTACAGAAAACAGCGTCGTTCCCAGACGGTGTGCTTTGACTTCAACAAGTCCTCTGGGTGCCGGCGCCGAAACTGCAGCTACCCGCACGTGTGCCGCCGCTGCTACTCAAACGGCCACACCGTCCAAGACTGCCCTCAGCAACAATCCAGTGGCCAAGCCCGGAACGCGGGAGTCCCCAGACCCAGTGAGCGAAGCAAGAAGTAAAGTGGAGCAGCAAAGGCGTCATCAGAAGCCATTAGTATCCTCACCTATTGACATTTATCGCTTAGATTTAGAATTAACCGATCACCCAGATCGTAATTTTGTCTTTAATTTGCTAAGTACGCTTAAAGAAGGCGCTCGTATTGGTTATTGTGGGCCGCGTTCAGCCCGGATTTCCCCCAACCTTATATCTGCGACGCAGCACCCTGATGTAGTTTCTGCCAACCTGCAAAAGGAAGTGAACTTAGGACGGGTAGCCGGTCCCTATCCTGCCCCTCCCTTAGCAAATTTCCAGTGTCATCCAGTGGGAGTTATTCCTAAAAAACACTCATCTGACTGGCGAACTATCTATCACCTCTCCTACCCACAGGGAAATAGTATAAATGACCACATTGCCAAGGATCCCTATTCCCTGAGCTATGTTCGGGTAGACGATGCAATTCATATCCTCCAGTCCCTGGGAAAGGGAGCCTTTATGGCTAAGACTGATCTTAAATCAGCCTTTCGACTTATACCAATCCACCCCGAAGACTGGAACTTACTGGGTATTTTGTGGAAATCTCAATACTATGTGGACATGTACTTACCCTTCGGGCTTCGCAGTGCCCCGTTCATTTTTAATCAGCTCTCCGATGGGCTCGAGTGGATCCTAAAACATAACTATGGTCTCCAGCGGGTCATTCACATCCTGGACGACTTCTTCATCGCTGAAAGTTCTAGATTAGCTTGTCTTACTAGCTTCAGCACTCTTTTACGGGTATTCATGTCACTTAGGGCCCCGGTAGTAGCGTCCAAGACCATAGGCCCCTCCCAAGAAATAGAATTTATGGGGATCGTTTTAGATAGCATTCGCATGGAGGCCCGCTTACCCCAGGACAAACTTTCCAGGACTTATGACTTGCTGACATCCTTTAAGAAACGCCGCTCCGTGCGCCTGGTTGAGTTACAATCACTCATTGGTACTCTCCAGTTTGCATGTAAAGTGGTAGTCCCCGGCAGGACTTTCCTTCAACGCGCCATTAATTTAACTAAGGGTGTCCGTAGTCGTTTTCATCACATCAGGCTTAACAGGGAGTTCTTTAGGGACCTCGATATGTGGAAAGTTTTCCTCTCCAAATGGAACGGGCGCTCCCTTTTTCTTGAGTCCACCACTACCCCTACTCCAGACCTAGAGCTCTACACTGACGCAGCGGGCTCCGTGGGGTTCGGCGGTTATTTTCAGAGAAAGTGGTTCCAAGGGCACTGGCCTCCCCTTATGCTTTTGAACCGAGAGCGGGGTATAAGCATTGAGTGGCAAGAACTCTTCCCCATCGTTGTTGCCTGCGCTATATGGCACCCACTTTTCAAGGGAAAACGTCTGCAGTTTTGGTGTGATAATGAATCAGTGGTATCTATCATAAATTCGGGGCATTCAAAAGCTCCCCTTATCATGGAACTGGTCAGAAAGCTTGTTCTCCTATCCATGGAACATAATTTTCTTGTACGGGCCCGCCATGTCCCTGGGGTTTCAAATGAGATTGCTGATGCCCTCTCCCGCTTTCAGATGCAGCGTTTCTGGGCCCTCGCACCCGACGCCGACCAGATTCCTTGTACCATCCCGCCTTCACTAATGACCATTTGAGAGAGGAAGTGCTCACCTACGCTTCTTGGGGTCTTTCCAAGAACACAAATCGAGCCTACAGCTGTGGGGAAAAACGCTTTTTACAATTCTGCCTGATGAATCGTCTCCTAGGTCCAGACGGGGATGTCCTACCCGCCTCCGAGGGTACTCTTATTTATTTTGCCTCCTATCTCGCTAGAACGGTGCGTCATAGCACAATTAAACTCTATTTAGCAGCTGTTCGCAACCTCCATATCACTGCTGGGTACAGTGACCCTCTGAAGGGCAAGCTTCTTCTCCACAAGGTTTTACGCGGTATTCTCGGCTACCAAGGCGAACAGCGTATTTGCCGTCAACCGGTTACCCCTCAGGTTCTCTCGGCAATCCGTCCTGTTCTGCAATCATGGCTTAGCCCCCGGGATTTCTCCATGATCTGGGCCGCCTTCAATTTAGCCTTTTTCGCCTTCCTGCGATGCAGTGAATTTACCTACAACAGTGTTCGCAAATTTAGACCGCTTTTTGATCTTTCTACTGATTGTATAGCCTTTCATCCAACCCTGGCATGCCCGCAGCGCATGACGGTGCAGCTAAAATCTTCAAAAACAGATGTTTACAGGCGAGGGCAATCTCTCACCATCGCTCGCACTTCGTCCACCCTTTGCGCGGTCTCGGCTATCCGAGAGTACTTTCTCTTAGCACGGCCGCAACAGGGTCCCTTATTTTACTTCCAGTCAGGTAATTTGCTTACTCGGGGAGCGGTTTCGCACCTTCTACGGGACAGTTCGAGGGTCGCAGGTCTTCCTTACCAGAGTCTCAAGGGCCATAGCTTCCGCATAGGTGCTGCGTCGGTTGCCGCTGCTGCCGGCTTGCCAGACTGGCTTATTAAAGTCATGGGTCGCTGGTCCTCAGACTGTTACCAGCTTTATATAAGAACTCCTCAATCTACATTAGAGTCAGTAGCTCCCAGGATGGCTAACATTGTTGAACGTTTCTCGCCGAACTAGCTTCTCACCGGCTTCCATGGCTTGGGGGGATGCATTGCCTTGCATGCATCAGTGGCGGTTAAGTCTGCGCAGCGACTTCCCCCAAGCTTGTTGTTTTTTCATCGCCTTTGAACATCGCTTGCTAACCGATACTCTTGTCCGATCCAGCACGTGCTGTCTGTCATTCAGCTCGTAGTGCTGGGGAGATAAGTGAGGTTGTTTTGTCACGCTATCGCCGGAAGTCGCATGGGCTAACCAAACGCAAGGCAGTGTTCCCCCATTAACGCCATCACGAGTTGTTTGTATTTGAGTAATAGCTCTGGTTCAATCGCAAGTCGCCACGGTTAACTCACTTTCGCTAGGAACAACGACATTAAATGAGATTTTACTGTCACGCCAGTAAAATATAGTTAATGGAGCGTGACGTACGTTCTGAATGAGCCGTTCATGGCGGCATCACTTTCTATAGAGCTATTGAACAGTTATATTCCAAAGGTCAACAAACTGTAAGCGTTATTGTAGCTAAACCTAAAACATTGTAGCTTTGTTATCTTCTGAACGTTATAACGTCCCATAGCATTGGTGCAAAGCATTAAAGCACTATTCATGTTTAAGATGTTACACGTGTTAGGGTAAGCTGTTCGGTAGTACAGCCTTTTCTACTGGCTTACAAGCAGACGAACGTCTCCGTATAAAAGCTCGGAAAACTGTTCGGAGTCCATTCTGAGTTCGTCTAAGCAACGTAGCTATTACTTATTGTAAATCTATCGTTCAATTTTCCCTCCCTCCCTCCCTTTGGAGACGAGGTTGGTCATGTCTTCCTGCATAATAAACAAGGGGTCACTCCTGTGTGGTGCGGTTAAGTCTGCGCAGCGACTTCCCCCAAGCTTGTTGTTTTTTCATCGCCTTTGAACATCGCTTGCTAACCGATACTCTTGTCCGATCCAGCACGTGCTGTCTGTCATTCAGCTCGTAGTGCTGGGGAGATAAGTGAGGTTGTTTTGTCACGCTATCGCCGGAAGTCGCATGGGCTAACCAAACGTAAGGCAGTGTTCCCCCATTAACGCCATCACGAGTTGTTTGTATTTGAGTAATAGCTCTGGTTCAATCGCAAGTCGCCACGGTTAACTCACTTTCGCTAGGAACAACGACATTAAGTGTCCCATTACGAGCATAAAACGGAATTCTGGTGGAAATAAACTACTTTACACATTAAAAAGGCGAAAAAAGGTATCAGAAAAATCTCAAGAGAACCTTGTTACGAAGGAAAATAAGTAGAATTGGCGCCTTAAATCCACTCCAAAGTTTTTACATTTCTTAAGTGATTACACGGCATATAGAAACAGCTATAGCAGATACATTTTATTAGAGTAATCGTGTGGCTGGCTAACGGGAAACTTTCAGTGATATCAACCACAGAGTACTGTCATCTGCCCATCGATTGTAGGCGTTTCATCCCTATTACTTGCATGTGGTATTACCTGCTTTTATCTACAGCGATTATCTCAATCACAGTGTTCCAGTAAAGTCTAGTGCGCAGCTGCAGTTGAATTCGTTCAGTCGTCTAAGTAACTAACTCTTCGCATCATTTCGCCTCCACCTGCCCACAAAAGGTGTAAAATCGGCCCTGAATCGAAGCCATACCCATGCGGTCAATTCCCCATCTGTCCCCCCTTCATCAGATTGGCGGTTATGACCATGGAACTACACGCCCTAGTGTGTTTAGCATGTGTAACTTTGGGTCGTGTGTCCGCTCACAGGCAAACGTTTACAAGGAAATATGCTGTAAAGAAGGAATTAAAACATTTCTGCTGGAGGAGTAAATAAGATGAAAGTTTCACAGCAAGTGGTAAAAAAGGTTTTTCTTTTGGTTTCCTCGTGGCAATAATAGTCAAAGACGACTTTCTTTTTGTTTTTCCCTTTTCCAGTGGCTTCCAATCTTTGTTACCTTTGCTGTTTTATTATTTACACGAACGATAAGGTTGGTGAAGTTATCTGTTTCGATTACCTGTTTCACATTGCGTTCCATTAAATCCTGGTGCGCAGCTGTAGTTGAATCCGTTCACTCGGTCTGTACAGGTCCCGTTGTTCTTACAGGGATGACTTGCACAATCATCGATATCTGTTTCAAGGTGATAAGGCAGAAAGTTAATAACGGTCACATACGATACTGGAACCTGCAACAACTAACAACAAAACTCAATAACAAAACTATGCTGGAAGTTAAGAGATACAACACTACGCGCAAACAGCTCAGAGAGAGATTAAAACCCGTAGAATTTGAATGAAAATTAACTAATTTTGGTTATAGTTACCTGTTTCACATTGTGTGCCATTAAATCCTGGTGCACAGCTGCAACTGAATCCGTTCACTCGGTCTGTACAGGTCCCGTTCTTCTTACAGGGATGACTTGCGCAATCATCGATATCTGTTTCAAGGTGATAAGGCAGAAAGTTAATAACGGTCACATTCGATAGAACTTGCAACAACTATCAACAAAACTCGATAACAAAACTATGCTTGAAGTTGAAAGATACAACACTGCAAACAACTTAGAAAGAGATTAAAACACGTAGAATTTGAAAGAAAATTAACTAGTTTTGGCTATAGTTACCTGTTTCACATTGTGTCCCATTAAATCCTGGTGCACAGCTGCAGTTGAATCCGTTCACTCGGTCTGTGCAGGTCCCGTTGTTCTTACAGGGATGACTTGCACAGTCATCGATATCTGTTTTAGAAGAAAAGATTGAAAGGATTAAACTACAATAGCTTCTGTTGATATATTTGACGGAGCCCGGCCCGGAGGCAAATAGGCAAAAGAGATCACTAACTAAGTCACTTTTAAAATGTTTGCTTGTCATAAAGAAAAACAAAACATCTTTATCAGATATCCATCATTATCATAATCCAGTCAGGGAATGGAAACGGATCTGCTCCTTGAAATATATCTGTTCCACAAACAATTTCTTGCTGGGTGGGAATCTTCTGGTTCTGAGCACCCGCTGTCCGTTGCACGGGGAAGATAGAGCCTGTTTGAGTGTTAATTATTAGTCGCGAGAAGATAGCAGACCTGAAGCCCATCTTTGTAGCTCTCGGCTTCATGACCTTCATAGATGCTATTGCTGTTTTAACTCTAACAAATAGTTTTGCGCGGAGGGAGCCCGACTGGGTTTTAAAGCTAGGCTTCTTCTTTATGAAGAGCATCTCATAGATTAAACAGACTGTGTCCATGTCTTGAACGTTATTTTCGCTATGGGGACGTTTATTGCCGGAAGGGTTTATTAAAACTGACACTGCTGGTTAGATTACATTAATAGAAAGGTAAAATAACTTAAATGTAAAAGTTCGTAAAAAAAATTGATTTAGCTCCAAGGTTGGACGCATCGCAAATATGCCTTATTTTGTACTATACAGAGTCTCTAATCATAGAAACAGCCTGGAAGTTGAGGCATTTTATAGCGCGTAGATGAAGCTTATTAGAAGAGGTTTGAAAATAATAAATCGAGGTAAAACCCCGAACGTCTAGTTACCTAGTTTAGACATGTCACAACGAGCCAGGACTACCTCGCCAGGTTTAATTGAATCGAACCAGTAATTACCGCTGACTGCATCTTCTCCTTCACTCGCCCTGATCTCGGCGCACGACTCAGCTGGCAACTCGGCAACGGATCCAAGGGGAACTAAAAATAGAAAAGTCAAAAACATTGTTTTTTTCTTGGCGCTTTTCTGTGATTACTAAACACCGCTATTGTTAAGCTCTCTTGACGAAAAACTGCGGGCTTTGTTCGTAGTCCTCGGGATCCAAAGAGATTCTGGGCACGCCTGTATACGACACAATTACTATCCTCAAAAAAAGATAGAGATGAACTGTTCAAAGATGAACAATACCTCTTTTCCTGAATCGTTTAATATAGAAGCGATCGCTGTCTGGAACAAAATCCTCAGGCCTGGCTTCTTTTGTGCGGTTGTTCAACTCACATATGCCTTGCCTTATGATGTAGTTAAAGCTTTGACATCTGACGTCATCATCACATTTGTCTAAACAATTAAGCCAGATTCCGGTCTTCTCCTCGATGTAGGTGTGTCCTTTTAACATCATGCCGCGGATGGAATATTATCTTGTATTTCGATAAAGCAACAACTCATGTCTTTACTTTTACTCAGTTAAAAATCTTGAATTCCCATGGCATTTTTCATGTTCTCCACCGTTGTGTTTGTTCTTTATTAAAAATTTAATCATTTCGTTGTTTTCCTGTTTAAAATATACTGTTTTTCAGTTCAAGGTGGCTCAAAATTAGTTAACCTGAATATTGAATAAATGTCTATGTTAGGGCGTTATTGCAGCTTCAAGCTAATCTTATATATTCAATTTAATAATAATGATAATAATTATGATAATGATAATGATAATGATAATGATAATGATAATGACAATGACAATGACAATGACAATGAGAACGACAATGACAATGACAATGATAATGATAATGATAATGATCATCATCATCATCATAATAATAATAACAATAATAATAATATAAATGTTAAAAAAAGGGAGTGATGTTAAACATTATATTCTACAGGCCTCCATGCACATAAGATGACTACAAGTTACCTAAATGCCATTCAAGAAACTGAATTTACATCATGCTTTATCAGTTTTCACATTTTATGTCTCGTGGAAACTGGTAACATAGTATTGAGCTAACACGAGCTGGAAACGTGAAGTCGAAATTTCAGCTCATTCTGTTTTGTCTTTGTATCAATTTCTCTTCCTGTTCTTACAAAGACATCCTGTTTAAATTACGCACTTATTATGTAAACAAAATATTCCTATCTGCGGGTTTGTCAACGGCGCCTACAGGAAAGAATTTCTTCTTGTAGGCCTGGCCTATTCCAATGAAAGAAACGTTGCAAACTCATGTTTTTACAATCACTCATATAAAAACCTTCAACTTCGTCGACATCTACCGTGTTCCGCAGCTTTGTTTTGGTTCCTTATTATGAATTTTCATGATAAAGTTAGCCTGAATGTTGAATACATATCTATAACAGGACGCCATTGCGACTTAGACTGTTCGCTTAATATATTCCTCCGTTTTGGTAACGTTTTGACAAAAGGCAGGATGTTGAACATTATATTTTACAGGTCTCCATGCGTATGATTGTGATACGTTAAAAGTTACTTAATTAATTAAACGCCATCCAAATGACTGAATTTAAATTTATTCTTTTCCTTTAGCAAACATATTGTCCCTTTTTTAATTTTGTCATACTCGTGAAAAAAAATTCTCAGGCGTCAAGTTACGCTTGCAATGTAAATATGGCAGATTTTATTTTTTCGAAGACGTTTCACTTTGTTTTGTTTTTTTGCAAAAAAAAAAAAAAAAAAAAGGGGGGTTTTTTTCGTAAAAAATAAAAGTGCTACAGTCGAACCTCCCGTAAGCGACCATCCAAAATGTCAAGCTTAGGTGGACGCTTAAAGGAGGTGGTCGCTATCAAGAGCTCAAACCTTTTTGTCGGTCAAAATTTTGCCTCATTAGCATGTGGTAACTGCAGAGTCTTACCCATAATTTAAATGTCTTATTCATCAGAAAAGTCAATTTCGAGAGAAAAACCGGTACTTTTCGGTGAGAAAATTTCTATCTCTTGTACTACTCAGGAATGCGATAATGCTACAACATCTTACAGTGTGTCTTGTTGTCGAATTTTCGGTCTCTAATCTGTTCCGTGGTCGCTCACTGAAGGTTAAAAACAAAAGAAAATTTAAAACTTTTAGCTCTAAAAGTGGTCGCGGTCGCTTACGAGAGGTGATCGCTTACAAGAGGTTCCAAACAAAGTGATCTGACTTAGAAACTTTGTATTTTGGAAAACTGGTCGCTTACGCGAGTTGGTCGCAACCGGCGGTTCGACTATATACTACATGCTATTATGTCACTCTTGGTCTAGAGGCAAACCAACAAAAGACGACCACATATATAATTTCCAAGTTAAAAGTTTAACACTGGGTAACCACGCACTGAATGGTAATTTCATTTCCGGTCGGTGCGGAGTCGAAGACGGTTAACAAACATCACTGACATGCGCAGAACATTGAAGTCATTTGTTGTTTCCGGTAGCCGTTGCAATCTGTCACGGTCGTCCTTGCTAAAGGTCTGTCTCCTCGACAAGGCTTGTATGTATACCGAACAATAAGGGACCATTCAATATTTATGCCTTAGGGGAAGGGGAGGGGGGCTGGAAAATAAGAGGGGGGATGATCAAAAAATTAGAAAATGAAGAGGGGGTCACTAAAATGAATAAGGATAGGAGTGGGACGGGGGGGGGGGCTATGTATTTCTTTTAGCCATATAGAGCATACCGGTGAACACTTCCAAACAGTCCACTTACATGGGTCAACAAATACAAAAAAAGTCACGACAGTGAGAGAACGACCTCACAATATTGCGCCCAGATCGGGTTTGGCCAGACACCTGTGCTACAACAGGTACTCTGTAACTGTTGGTTTCCTTTTGAATCACTCTCGCTTTCCGATGAATCAGAGCTACAAAGATGCGAAATAACGATATCATCTCCGCTGTCAATTTCCGCATCAGAACTGCTGTCCATATCATCGTCACTGTTATCATCTTGCAGTACTTCGTGCCGCTGAAGAGAGACATGGGTATCAAGTACCTCACCCATTCTGATGAAGGCATGTTCAGTGACTCGTTGCACCTTATCATTTTTCTTGCCCTTTAATTGAAGGTTGAAATGACTGACAGATACTTGAGAAGCTCTTGATTGCTTAATTGCCCAACTTTACCAGTGCGACAAGGAGTGTTCCAATCATAGTCCTCGAAGCATTCCTGTTGTTTCTGCTTGCGCTTCCTGTTGTCTCTGCTTGCATTTCTCACGTCATGTATCTGTTTAAGTTTGCATCAGGTCTTGCGGGTTCTTTAGCATTATTTTCTTTTGACATGCTTTTAACAACACAATTCTTTGCTATTTCATTGAAAAAGTATTTTTGGACTGAACAATTTGCATGGCAGAAATTGAATGACAATATGAGGCCTGTTCTCATTATATATTTCTTTCATTATCTATATTTATGTTTCTTTATATTTTATTTCTTCCATGCCGGCTGCCTTGGAATTCATCACCAAAATTGTCAACTGGAACAGAGAGTAACAGCGAAGGCTATTTTAAGTACTTGTATAAGGACCTAAAGCACGAAAGGCCCAAGTAATTCAACAAAATACTCCCAGACATGTACAAACATGCACAACCTAGACTACGAGTAGTCCCTCTTTCGCTTAGTCCGTCGTGCGTGACGCGAAAGAAAACCGCGAGAAAAAAAATGGCCGCGCGAAATCCGCCTATGCCCAAGAGTTTGCCTTTTCACGGCCGAGTGATTTTTCGGTGTAGGATTTCTCATCTTGACGTCCTCTTATTATCGCCTATTGTCAATAACCGCGGGAGATATCCTGAATAAAATTGCTCTGGCAAAAACATGGGCCGTGAGAAGTATATCTTCGTTCAGAGTTTTTTCAGCGAAACTGCCAAAGAAGTTTTAAAAAGAACACGGCGAATGAGGCATCTTGTAAGGATTTTCGCTGCGTCTGTAAGTGTAAATATAAAAGTTATTGCGAAAATTTCAACTGCAGAGTTTCAACCGAGAATTTACATTATGTGTTTGACATAGGAGATCATCCAACTGCGGTGAAATGTTTGCCGGTAGCAGCGGAAAGTTTCAGGTGAATGTCCGGTTTCAAGTGAAAGTCCGGTTAAATCTTTCAAATGGACGGCAGAAAGGCCAAGCTCAGTGAATTTATATTCGCTGACTTGGACGATGCTGCTGAGCGGCGAAATCACTAACACGCTCGCAGTCGGGTTGGAGGCGGAAAACTTTGCCAAACAAAACACTGGATAAATTTGAATCTTTCCAAAGCGTGTTGGCATATTCGCAAGAACATCACGACTTGCGAAGCGCGATTCCAGCACTTCGATTTGCTCTGGTACCACTTCGATTCGCTCCGGTTCCAAAACATTCCCTCAAGACGTCACACGTAACTCGAATGTTGTCAACGTTGTCAACGCTCGTAACATAAGCCAATCATATTTTTGCGTTGTGAGAACAACGCATAATTCAAACTCTTGGGCTTAGGCGGTAGTCCCTCCTTTCGCGCGGCCATATTTTTTCTCGCGGTTTTCTTCCGCGTGACGCACGACGGACTAAGCGAAAGAGGGACTACTCGTAGTCTATGCACAACCCTATTTGCTGGATAACTTTACAAGGAAAGGAAAAGAAGATTTCAACCCCAAAAATATCATGAAAAGGTCAAGCATGACTTGAGTGTTCTTTATTTCTGAAACAAATGAAGCCTCCTGTTTTAAATTGATGAGAATGTCCCCACCACAACTAAGGCCTAATCATATAGGCATTGTGTCCAAAGGTGTTGAAAAATGTCCCAAATGAAAAAGGAAGAAACTTAACATCCCATCTAATTTGGGGACACTTTTTATCAGAAATAAACTTAAGCCATGGGCCAGTGAGCAATAACAGTATACTAAAGCAGTGCAAGAGCAACTTGCTCAAATGAAAGGAGATGTCAGTGACAAATAAGAGAAGTTTTTAAGCATAAAGCGAAGTCTTGACCGAGCATTCAAAGGTTTGCTAAATAAGACAGGAATGAAGAACGGAAGACAAAAAAAAAAAAGGAAAAAAGAAAAGAAAAGCTGAAAAGGGAAAGAAAGAGCGCCTAAACAAAATCCAAGAAGAAACAAGGCGTAAAATCATCAAACGTGATTCTGAGGAAGCTTACAAGTTTATTACAAAACAAATACTTCTGTAAAATGAACTAGAAAAATTGAGAGCAGACTGGCACAAAGCTTGATTAGCAAGCCTCATTAACAAAGGAAATTGGCATCCAGATGCAAGGATATGTGCACTTGCGCTTATGCAAAGCTCACCGATTAAGAACTAGAGGCAAACTGCCATGAAGAGGAAGGACATCGTGAAGAAGAAGTGAAAAGTGAAAAAGGTGATTGCAAAGAAAGAAAAGAAGTGGTGGAGGATAATAAAGAATTCAATGAAAGAAATTAAGTGTCATTGTCAGAGAGAACCGGGCAGTACCACTAGATCGAGGTCGGCCGTTTACTTTCATATTTTCACAGTATAAAAGCTATCCGAAAAGATTAACAGCCGTGACATTTAAAGGAATTTTATTTAGTTTAACATTCTGAAACGTGTACATGAGTTTTTCTAAAACAAACATATACTTACAGATTTATTGCATTCATGTCTGGATGGAACACATGTGTTAACTACCGAGTTCAGAGATTGTACTTCTAATTTAATCTGAATTCAATTCTGTGTTTATCCACCATCATTTCCATCCAAATCTCTACAAGTACGCTCTTCAATCGTTATTAACAGACTGGAAAAATTTATATGAAGAGAAGTTATTCTTCGCCGTATTTCTTATACGTTTAACACTGACGGCAAGTTAATGTTTAAAACGAATCATGGTTAAGTGGCATGTTTTGATTTCCCAACAGAAACACCTTTCGAGATACGATCATTACGTTCCATCGAGACTTCTGACACATTTAAACAATAAAACAATATTTACATCGACAGGTTATAACTATATCATGCATTCAGAAAGAATGCTTTAATTTACTAACACAGAGGTTTATATCCTAAATTTCCAAGATAATTCACATTAATTTGCTTTGATTTTGTCTCGCTACGCTTAGTGATTGGTTTAAAAGCCTAGCGTCATATTCTCAAACAATCCTAACTAAGCCTCGCTCGCACATCTTTTCTCGAGTTCGTATTCGAGCTCAATATTGCTTCAGTCGAATATCTGTGTCCTTTTTGATTGGTCAGAGTGATTACCTTGGTTGTCGTTTTACCACAGTCAGTTAAAAACCTCTGTATGGGTTGAATATTAAAATATGTTGGATAAGTCATTACTAAACGTTGTATTGTACCTAATGTAATTTAATTAGTACTGCACTAAGATGGCATTGTGCCCCAGTGTAGCGTGATAGCGCGCAAGTCATTTGTACAAGCTGAAAATTGTATTTAGATTGAAAATTAATTGGTTTCTGCTGGAATCTGTAAGAGAACTAATAACTTCGTGGGGTGCAAATTTAACCAGGAAAGAAATTTGGTGGGATAAGAGTTAGTTTCATCCTCAACTTGAATTTTCATTTAAGTTAATTTGTTGCTATTTGAAATCTATTTTTGCATCATGAACAAATTAATCAACAATAATTCCAACGCTTTTCTTTTGACTCCTGGTGCCTTTTGTCGCACGGAAAACTTGACAAAAGCACTATCATGTTACTGGCCCTTTGGATAACTTTAGCGCTCCTGTAAATATAACTAAACATACATGTGTATGTATAACTTAGTTGTACTAAACGCATTAAACATTACATTATTTTGAGTAACAAAGCGAATAATAATTACCGTTATAATAATAAAGAGTCCTTATTCATAGTTTTAAATAGACGTTAAAACTTAGAAGGTACTTATGGAGTTATAAACTGTCCCAATAATAACAATTTTTAACTATAATCCAACTTGTAAGCAGGCAATTTTGGGCATTTTGTAGTTTGTGCCAGAAATTGTCTTGTATCTACTATATCTAAACTGTAAGGCAAATGAGAAAAGTTAGAAAGGAGTATTGATATTCATTACTAACATATGCAGAATCAAATAACAAAGGTACTGGACGTATATCTATAAGTGACAATTGTCGGTTTAAATACCTTACACGATGTTAGCACTACAGCTTAGATATATTTACAAAATTAAAGTAAGGAATTTGATCAATCCCTGAAAGATGCCTGTCTGTGGAAATAACTTCGTTGCGTGGCGTCTATCACAGTGGAGTTAACTAACGAATATGAAGACTAAGATTGCGAAATAATGCCCTAATGAGGTAAGGCAAAATCCTTGAAGGATTAAACAAAGTTTAATGTCAATCGATGTGATAAAAACTGAAATTTTCATATCAATCTGATCAGAAAAGTTGAAACACCAAAAAGAATTTTGAGACAGATGCTGGGCTAAAAGAAAGAGGAGACTTACAAACTGAATTGTTTCTTGGTTAGATTACCGAAGGAAGAGTTTTTTTTGATAGATTGAGGAAACAGGCAAATTTCTGTAAGAGATTTCTTTTGTTGGCCTCTTAATATCTACATTATGTACACACAATTTACCAGCTCAACATGCTACAACAGAAATCAGCAGCCTTGGAACTTTTAGAGATGAGATAATTTCTTTTGTAAAATCCGCCATATTGTACCTAGAGAGTTCTACCACCGTCATTCCATATCAGCCGGCATTTTCAGCCGTGCAAGGAATTCGTACTTCTCTCCTCTCTATATGTCTTGTAGGTGCAAGCGCCGGACGCTATCGCATTCATTGGTACTACGGCGGCTGAAACCGTGAGCCAAAACCTTTGTCACGCCTTGTGTAAATATTTACAACGTCACCTGCTTCCTTTCATAAATCCGACAAAACCTTAGTGGTTTGTGTCTTTGAAATGGCCGCTAGTGTGGCTTAAATGCAGGCGTTTAGTGTATGTTTGTAAAACTACCTGAAGAGATCTATTACTAGTTTAATGTTTAATTTTAATTTTAAAAAATGTAAACCAAATTTAAAAAGAAACAAAAAGTTGTAATTTAAAAAAAAAATTATAAAACTTCTCGGTCTGCTTATACTACAGAAACTAGGCTGTGCTACTAAGTTAAATTTACGAGAAGTTACTATTTCATACGATTGCAAAATGCTTGTACAATGTCTGGGATGTCAGCAAATTTTTAAGTTTGACTGTTGTCTGGGCAATAGCCAACCATGTTTACTAAAGAACTTTTGGCATTCCCTACAGGCGATTTCATTAGATACATTTTTTTGAGAAACCAAATCGAACAAAAACACAGATAAACAAAACATACAACACAAAAGTTAACCTACACGAGCTAAAAACGTGTATATTGTATATTGTATACTGCTTATAATTTCAATTAAAACTGGTTAAAAAGTGTTCAATAACTTTTAAACAAATTAAGCTAAACCGATAGGAAGAGCAGTTTTTAAGATAAGACAAAGTAATGGTTGTTCCGCGTAATCAAGAAAAATTGTAACTCTGGCTTTCATATCAAATTTCTTTTTAAAGTCTCTTGTCTTGAGGAATGGAAGTTATGAAAGTTTTAAATAACCCTCACATTTCACAAATTATATACACGACTGAATATTGAAAAAATTATCAGATTTTAAGCTTTTGTAATCACACTCTATTTCCTTCTCTATAAACGAGAGGAAATGGATTGCTCAAATCACCCAAAAGAATAGACCTGCTTTCATTCAATATCTTTACTGCAGGGCCAAACAAAGTTCTCAGAAGCTCTCTTAGAAGACAAACTGTACAAGGTTATGACAAATCAACTTGAGCAACTAATTTCTTTAAAGCCTTTACTTTTGTTAAGAGAATGCGAGTTACTTTGCTAATGCTATTCGCATTGATATTATTGCTATGCATCTACTAGCTCACTGTACAGCGTTACAGTGTCTTCCCTAAAAAAAAAGCAGCCGTCTTATGTCACGCCGTCAAGTCTTCTCCCGAGAAACGCCTGAAACTCGATGTGCATTTTGTTTGTTTATAGTGGTCAGGTTATTCGTAATCCAGGTTTAAGAGTTGATGGAGGTTCAAAGTTTTCTTTCGTGGGTAAAGTATTTTCTTTGCTTATTTTTAGAGGACTTAGAGCTTGTAAGCCGTCGTCAAAAGTTGAGAGAAAAAAAATGGCCGAAGTTTATAAATGGGTAACACTAATTTTGGCCTAGCTTGGTTATGCTTTGAACAACCAGGCCATGGTTAAGTTTTACTGTAGGTAATCATGTCGGGAAGTAATATCCTGCTTGGCACTAAAAGAGACAATGATCTAAGTCTCTTGCCAATACTATTCAACTGAAGCTAACTGAAACATACACATGCTATGACCGGATTAGTCAGTGCTGCAATATCGGGCATTACAATCCCACAGGTTTGATAACTCATATATATAATAGGAGCCGCAGTTCTTTACTTGAATGGGGAAAAATATCTCGCAACAGGGAAACTTATTAATGCAGACGTTTCTTGTGACTTTACCCTCAGCTACTGTAGGATGACCATCACTCAGCCAGATAGGATAGGCTGCATCACAATGGAAGTTCGGTGGACATGTGGTCACCATTTTTGTGCCTGCAGCTCCTTGGAAGCGATACCAGCCATTGAGTGTCTTGTCACATTTGGGGTTTACTGTTACGTAGTCATATTTTCTTTCTGCATCTGTCAGATTTCGGTAATTTTGCCAGTGACATACATCAACTAAAGGAAATACACAAATGTGTAAAATAAATATGTGATAAACACAGAAGACATTTGACATATGTCATCTTGTGTTGCGTAGTCATATCTTCTTTCCGCGTCTGTCAGATTTTGGTAGTTCTTACATATGTCAACTAAAAAAAACAAACAAAGTAATACGTAAATAACCCTCCCCTGATCCGTAGATACCTCTGTCGTGCTGTGTCGTTGGGTGTTACTTGTAGTTTGAATACAGTCACTTCATATATTTTGTTCAATTTTACATCACTTTATTACATCCGGTCATGCACAAACATTTCTATATGATTTGTCTTCGTTTCCATTTTTCCTGGGAACAAGGTTGTAAAAAGATCTCGCCACCGAAATATAGCTTCTACAATAGGTATTAATTACCACCTTTTTGTCTGTTTATACGAGAAAATCTTCATATTTACATTTGAAATTTCCAGTTCAATTTTTGTGGGGTAACTCTAGGTAAGCCATAGCTGAATAAATTTGTCCTTCAAGCGATGATATTTATCGGCTCTAAGTGCGAGAACATCGCAATCAGCGCCAGTGTTTCTCCACTAAGGTATGTTTACTCTCTGGCATTGGATAAACCGCTGGAGGAATACCATGTGGGATACTTTAACCAACTATGTAGTGGATTGTAACTTCATATGGGTTATCTATTATTTTTTTCCTGATACATGCCTACTTCTTAAATAAAGTTCTTAAATGTTGCAAACCGTCCTTACATAACGACAAATAAAGTTTTTAACTGTAGCTAATTAAAACAGAATAGAAGATATCCCTACTAATGATAAAGCTGTGTTGCACCTTCACAAATAGCACCGTTCTTTACAAATCCATCTTTGCACTGGCAATAGTACGATCCATCCGTGTTCTTGCACTCAGAGTTGGCTACAGCACCACATGGGTTGACCTGTGCAGCGCACTCGTCAATGTCTAAAAACAAAGGGATGTAAGTGTTAGTATTTCAATGTCACAATGGATGGTTAAGTGTCCCATTACGATCATAAAAGGGAATTCTGGTGGAAATAAACTACTTTACACGTGAAAAAGGCGAAAAAATATCAGAAAAATCTCAAGTGAACCTTGTTACGAAGGAAAATAAGTAGAATTGGCGCCTTAAATCCACTCCAAAGTTTTTACATTTCTAAAGTGATTACACGGCATATAGAAAGATACATTTTATAAGAGTAATCGTGTGGCTGGCTAACGGGAAACTTTCAGTGATATCAACCACACAATACTGCCATCTGCCGATCGATTGTAGGCGTTTCAGCCCTATTACTTGCATATGGTATTACCTGCTGTTATCTACAGCGATTATCTCAATCACAGTGTTCCAGTAAAGTCTAGTGCACAGCTGCAGTTGAATTCGTTGATTCGTCTAAGTAACTAACTCTTCGCATCATTTCGCCTCCACCTGCCCACAACAGGTGTAACATCGGCCCTGAATCGAAGCCATACCCATGCGGTCAATTCCCCATCTGTCCCCCCTTCACCAGATTGGAGGTTATGACCATGGAACTACACGCCCTACTGTGTTTGGCATGTTTAACGTTGGGTCGTGTGTCCGCTCACAGGCAAACTTTTGCAAGGAAATATACTGTAAAGAAGGAATTAGAACATTTCTGCTGGAAAAGTAAAAGCGATGGAAGTTTCACAGCAACTCGTAAAAAAGGTTTATCTTATGGTTTCCTCGTGGCAATAATAGTCAAAGACGACTTTCTTTTTGTTTTCCCTTTTCCAGTGGCTGTCAATTTCTAGGAAACACACATTTTTATTGGCTCCTAATCGTTTGTTAACATAGCTGTTTTATTATTTACACGAACTACTACCTGTTTCACATCGTGTGCCATTAAATCCTGGTGCACAGCTGCAGTTGAATCCGTTCACTCGGTCTGTGCAGTTCCCGCTGTTCTTGCAGGGATGACTTGCGCAGTCATCGATATCTGTTTTAAAGGGATAAGGTAGAAATTTAAAAACGGTCATACCATAAAATACCGCGTTAAAGCCTCCCCCGATATAAACCCTTCTATTTGCTAACAAAGATATTATTCCCGATATAAGCCCCCCCCCCCCCCACCCCCCGCCGATACGAGCCCATCTAATGTGTAAATCACATAACGTTCTGGTCCTTTCCAGTTGCTCCAGTCACACTAGTGTTTTAGAGATGTTTTTGAAACATATTCTCCGTTTACACAATAAATGTATTACAAACGTAATGGTATATTAGCTTTAATTCGTTGCCCAGATAGGTTATAACTCCTCGTTCCGAAACAATATTTCTATTCGCTTATATGCCGCCCGGAAATAAGCCTCCCCTGCCCGTCTTTAAGCCCACACAAAACCGCTTATGAAGTTATACGAGCCCAGGGCTTAAAGCGGCATTTTACGGTATACGACAAATCCCACAGCAACAATATCTGCAAAATAACCAAAAATGCATAAGATCGTTTATCGGCCCAGATTTCGCTCCTTAGAGACTTGGATAGGTCAACTGGATAGAATTATGGAGAAAAAAGAAAGTTTTGGAAACAATGTGCTTTCTTTAATCAAAAATGCATAAGCAAAAGTATCTGTGAACATCGCTGTTTTGTTATTTACACGAATTATAAGGTTGGTGATGTTATCTGTTACGATTACCTGTTTCACATTGTGTCCCATTAAATCCTGGTGCGCAGTTGCAGTTGAATCCGTTCACTCGGTCTGTACAGGTTCCGTTGCTCTTACAGGGATGACTTGCACAATCATCGATATCTGTTTCAAGGTGATAAGGCAGAAAGTTAATAACGGTCACATTCGATAGAACCTGCAACAACCAACAACAAAACTCAATAACAAAACTATGCTTGAAGTTAAAAGATACAACACTGCAAACAGCTTAGAAAGAGATTCAAAACCGTAGAATATCAATGAAAATTAACTAGTTTTGGCTTTTGTTACCTGTTTCACATTGTGTGCCATTAAATCCTGGTGCACAGCTGCAGTTGAATCCGTTCACTCGGTCTATACAGGTCGCGTTGTTCTTACAGGGATGACTTGTACAGTCATCGATATCTGTTGTAAGGGAAAAAGGTAGAAAGATAATAACTGTGAGGAGAGAAAATCAGATTATTTAGTATATTTTACATATTCGGTTTAGATATATTTGTTTTAGTTCATTTTGCATTTCTAAGTTGTAGTTTACTATTCCAGTTCATTAACCGTAAGAAACACCTGTTTTTGTTGTAGATCATACCTGTAATAAGCGCTGAGCTGTAATTACTACCTGTGTTAGTCTTTTTGTTGAACTGTTATCTCCCTTTATTGTTTTGAAAGTTATTAATGTTGAAAACTACAAATTCCGTTACAGCTAATCGAGCTTCCTGAAATGTATGAGATAATGTTTAGTTGAGATTTTTTAAAAACTTTTCGTAAACCTTTAGAATTGTGTTTTCGGCTTAAATAGCCGTGCCTTGTAAAATATTCTTTTGTTACGTTCTTGGATTAAAATGATATCGTTGGACCTAAGTGTTGAGTGCTGTTGGCGGCTCTGAAGATATTTCCCTGTAACAGATTCCGGTCCTGATCCTCGCAACCAGAAAGTTTGCACAAGTTTTTACAGAAGTGCTTTCCCAGGCCAAAAATCTATTATCACATATCGGTCATATACAATAGAACTTTGCAGCAGCAAAAATATATGTCTCTGCCCTTTTCAAGCACTTTAAACAATAAAAGCACTGCAAGCGACATAGAAAGAGATTAAAAACTCCTAACATCTGAAGGAAAATAAATTTTGGTTGCAGTTACCTGTTTCACATTGTGCGCCATTAAATCCTGGTGCACAGCTGCAGTTGAATCCGTTCACTCCGTCTGTGCAGGTCCCGTTGTTCTTACAGGGATGACTTGCGCAGTCATCGATATCTGTTTTAGAAGAAAAGATTGAAAGGATTAAACTGCAATAGCTTCTGTTGATATATTTGACGGAGCCCGGTCAGGAGCAAATAGGCAAAAGAGATCACTAACTAAGTAACTTTTAAAATTTTTACTTTTTATAAAGAAAAACAAAACATCTTTATCAGATATCCATCATTATCATAATCCAGTCTGGGAATGGCAACGGATCTGCTCCTTGAAATATATCTGTTCCACAGACAATTTCTTGCTTTTTGGGAATCTTCTGGTTCTGAGCACCCGCTGTCAGTTGCACGAGGAAGATAGAGTCTGTTTGACTGTTAATTATTAGTCGAGAGAAGATAGTAGACCTTAAACCCATCTTTGTAGCTCTCGGCTTCATGACCTTCATAAATGCTATTGCTGTTTTAACTCTAAACAAATAGTTTTGCGCGAATGGAGCCTGATTGGGTTTTAAAGCTAAGCTTCTTCTTTATGAAGAGCATCTCATAGATTAAACAGTCTATGTCCATGTCTTGAACGTTATTTTCGCTATGGGGACGTTTATTGCGAGAAGGGTTTATTAAAACTGATAGTGCTGGTTAGATTACGTTAATAGAAAGGTGAAATAACTTAAATGTAAAAGTTCGTAAAAAAATTGATTTACCGCCAAGGTTGTACGCATCGCAAATATGCTTTATTTTGCAGAATACAGAGACTCTAATCATAGAAACAGCCTGGAAGTTGAGGCATTTTATAGCGCGTAGATGAGGCTTATTACAAGAGGTTTGTAAATAATAAATCGAAGTAAAACCCCGAACGTCTAGTTACCTAGTTTAGACATGTCACAACGAGCCAGGACTACCTCGCCAGGTTTAATTGAATCGAACCAGTAATTACCGCTGACTGCATCTTCTCCTTCACTCGCCCTGATCTCGGCGCACGACTCAGCTGGCAACTCGGCAACGGATCCAAGGGGAACTAAAAACAGAAAAGTCAAAAACATTGTTTTTTTCTTGGCGCTTTTCTGTCATTACTAAACACCACTATTGTTGAGCTCTCTCGACGAAAAGCTGCGGGCTTCGTTCGTAGTCCTCGGGATGTAATGAGATTCTGGGCACGCCTGTATACGACACAATTACTATCCTCAAAAAAAGATAGAGAAGAACTGTTCAAAGAAGAACAATACCTCTTTTCCTGAATCGTTTAATATAGAAGCGATGGCTGTCCGGAACAAAATCTTCAGGTCTGGATTCTTTGGTGCGGTTGTTCAACTCACATATGCCTTGGCTGATGACGTAGTTAAAGCTTTGACATCTGACGTCATCATCACACTTGTCTAAACAATTAAGCCAGATTCCGGTCTTCTCCTCGATAAAGGTACGGCCTTTTAACATCATGCCGCGGATGGAATACTCGCCTCGAATTATACACTGCTGAGCGTCCAGTTTATAAAACATCTGAGACATCAGTAGCACCGCGATGGTCATACTTATGTCAGCTTCTGAAACTGTCATATGGAAAGAAAAATATCGAGTCTTGCGTAATATGTTTCTTGTACTTTATATAAAAAAATTAACTGTTAGATGCAAGCGAGCATCTCGGTCTATTATAGCTGAGTATCAATGAGCAGAAATAGCTCTGAATGGCAGCGACACAACACGCCATCTCTTATTATACGGTGTTGGTTGTAAGCAATCCTGTAAGTAATCTTGAAATAAATGTAAAAAAGACTATAAAATAATCATCTTGAAGCAGGTAATAGTCTTTACTTGAAACGTATTCGTCGAATTCTAGCCCTATACAGACAACGACAAAATGAAAGAGAAACACAAAAGGAGACAAGAATATCTCAAACAGAGGTGCTGCCTCGATCCGTTACACAATCTCAGTGCCGCTCTTTATCTAAGTAGCGGCTTGTGACGGAATCATTGAATTTAACTTCAATTTGTGAGAAAAAAGTGACAAAATAACGTTGCGTCCATAATAAAATTGAGAAATTTGAAAACACGGACTATGTTTCTACGGTTAGTCTTACCGTCTCCTGTAATCCTTTTCGGAAATGCTCTTCAAACAGAAATTTGAAAACGCCGGCTTGTGTTTTAGTGTGGACGGAAAACATTTTGAAAACAGGGCTTTTCAAGAAGGATGACATCACGATAATCAAGCGATTTCCCTGTCAGAGTTTTTTCTCAAACACAAATCCAAAATGACCGGTAATTGTTGCGTTTCCAAAGTATTTCCAACGTTGTTTCCAGTCGCGAAATTTCGGATTTCTTCATATTTTGCCCAAATCACCTCTATAATGAATTGTTTTCGAAAATACCCTTCAAAGGCCCTGAAGCGCTTTAGTTTTTTTCGAAATCCAGGAAAGTTCAAAAATCGCCATTATATCTGCCAGCCGCCGCCGAAAATGGTCGAAAATTGTGCATTTTCTTTTCGCTCGTACAGATCAACGCGAACATGTCCATCAATATATTTTGGCTAGCTCAGAATGGATATTTTGCTGTTTCTAAAGCATTCATTTGATTAGCAAAAGCTCCAAAATGTTATAATATTTTAGGTCGATACAATTACCTTCATCGAAGCTCGTGAGCGAAACGGCTAATTTTAGCTAATTTCAATACCATCAAAAGCCCACTGGTGCACAGAATTTGAAGTCGAAACTGAAAAAGTACCCCTCAAGAGACATAAACGTGTGGTACATTTTGTTAAATTCGTCATTCGTGAAATCAACATGGAACTTGGCCAGCTACTTTCATCAAGAGCAAAACTAAGCGAATTTGGAAACCTTTTTTCGTCAATAACGCATACGGATGCTTGTAATTTTTTTTTTCCTTTTAGATTGACCACATGATTAGCTTTTGCAAACATTTGCAGTTAAATGAAAGTAGATCTTGCTTTTGGTGCATTGCAATGTTATGCAACATTATTTCGATCACCGACACGCGCATATCGCCCGAAACCTATGTGACTTCCGCCTATGTTTTTTGTTTTTTTTGAAGGTGACAACTGTAGCACACATTATTCGTTCAATATCGGCTGTTTTAATTTTTGTGGAAGACCCACAGCCGAACCTGACTTCAAGAGAAAAAAAAAGACATTTTTAAACGTGGAGCTTGAGTAAACAATCGATTACAGTTGCATCGCGGCATCACGTTTGGCGTAGGCAGCACAACCGTTTCACGTAGACAGGTACACTCTACTTCAATCAAAGCCTCTCAACTTGGAAAATGGATCGTCTGTAAACGGTGACAATATTGATGCCACTGACTTGAGGTTTAATCCGTAGGTTAACTTAAGGTTAAGTTAAAGCTCACTGACATTGTTACGAAATTATAGTGCAAAACGTAACGGTGAGAGAATACACGAGGAGATATAACACTTTTGAAAACATTCTCGAAGTTATCGGTCCGAGAGACAGAGTTATCCTCGTCCGAGAGACCGAGACAATTATCAAGAAAGTACCGCTTCCTGTGAAAGCAGGTAATAATTCTTATTTTTATTCCTCTTAAACTGCGCGTCGTTGGTCTCTATATCTGTTTGGTCTCTGTCTTATTGATATATTTTGATTTTGTTTGATCATTTTTTTTTTAAAGATAAAAGGATTGAATACCAAGAAAATATGGAAGTCATATTTCACCCCTACTGATACCTCTCCAGAACGGCCGTCTAGAAAGGTTCGACTGTATTACCGTTAATAAAACGCGACATCCTTCCTATTCAACTTTAAAAAACAGGGATATTGTTCGTGCTTTTGGCATAGAAACGCACCGGGGAAATGGCTGGGATGGAAAAAGAAGGCCTACGAGACACTAGTCTTTAATGGATACGTGTTGATAATTTACGTACATATTCACTCCTACTACTTACTTTTTGAAAACTATATAGACTACACAGTCAAACCTCCACTAACAGCCACGTCTCCACAGCGGACTCCTAGTCTACAACAGACACATTTTTTGTCCCGGTGGACAGCCACACATTCACTCTTATTTTTGCCTCTGAAATGCGCAAAATAAGGTTACAGTACATAATGCTTAACTATTTTATACCGCCTAATTATGGATGTAGAAGTTTGCTATGTCAATAATTGCGAATTCTCAAGGTAAAACAAAGGAAATTTTAGCTCTTCTGAGTGGCCGATTTTTCTGCTAACTATTTCCCGGCTAACGAGGTATAGATGTGGGCACTCTCCATTCGACCAAAAAATTTCCGGCCAAAAATGTCCTGACTTTGTGAAACCTTTCCAAGGAAATTTCCGTTCCATTCGCGTCTGTTTCGAAAATTTCGGAACTTTTGGTTTTGTGGCAAGCGCCCATATTATAGTCTATAAAGTTTAGCAGAAAGCAACATTGGTGAATATGTATGTAAACCCACAGCGCGTATCTGAAATCTGATGCCCTCTAGGCCTCCTTTGTCCCTTTTGTATTCCAGCCCTATCAACGGTGCATTTCTTTTCAAAAAAATTAGTCATTGTGGTTCATGTTCTCCAGACAACGCAAAAATTGGTCATTTCACGTCGTTGTTTTGTAGAGGACGGCAAGGAAATGTACCAAGAATTATAACGCACTCGCACAGCTATTGTTTTGCTCATTAAACCTTTTGTTCAGTGACGTTCCAAATGTCGTTGCCGTCGTGATTTTCTTATATTCCCTACTCTGACTAACGCTCTCTATCTAGGGAGCGGTTAGTGGGGGAATCATTGAAAGTTACTTCATGTTGTGAGAAAAAGAGATGAAAAACTCAGGCTGCGTGCACACTACAATGGAGAAATTTGAAAACACGGCTATCTTTCTATGGTTAAGACTACCGCCTCCTCCAACCCATCATGAAACGTTCTTCAAACAGGAGGAATTTCAAAACACGGCTATCTTTCTAAGGTTTAATCCATCCAAAATGACCGGCTGCGTTTTCCAAATTTTTCCAGCGTAGCATGCAAGGAAAACATTTACTACGTTTTTAGGTATGCTCTGTTGTATTAATAACCTGTAACGCTGATGTTTTTGCTGGAAAAGAGCTGGTTAAATTTATTTACGCATCCCCTTAACTTTTTGTTTGCCTTCTTCAACTCACTGAATTCAAGATATCGCTCACTTAGACAAAAAGAAAACAAAAAAAGTTCAGCAAATACACAAAAAGAAAGAAAAGACGAAAACACTCGAGTTCGCACGCTCAAGAGAAAACTGCATACTGGCCTTTATACCGCAACATGCGTAAACAGGAAAGATGTTTTCCGCATAATTTGACTTAATTGAGGGGTTTTAAGGCAATTATGACACACGCTAATTTCATATGGTGGAAAAAATGGGCTATTTCAAATCCACCTAGCACTGGAAAAGTTGAAAATTTACATGGACATGTCAATTTTAATTTACAGTATGTAAATCTTGATTTACATTCTTTGTAAATTACAATTTACATGTTAGGGTTTTGTAAAATAAAATTACAGGAAATTTACAGCTTTTAGTACAGCATGTAAATGTTCTGTAAATAGTGATTTACATTGTCTTTGTCGACAATGATCATTTGAAGAACATGTAAAAACCTGTAAAATATTTTACGCACTTTTACAGTATCTGCCTTTGTAAAAAACATGTAAATTGCTTTGCTAAACCATGTGAGGAACGTGTAAATAATTCAAGCGAATGCTGTAAAAGGTCTGGAAATGTTATGTTTGTAACCCTGCAAAAACCATGTAAATGAAAAAAGGGGGCCTGTAAGAAACATGTAAAAAGCATGTAAATGAAAAAAGGGGGCCTGTAAGAAACATGTAAAAACAATGTAAATGAAAGAAAGGGAGCCTGTAAGAAACATGTAAAAACCATGTAAATGGAAAACCTAGAAGTTGCACGGGTGCGACACCGCACTAATTAAGCTGTCTTCTTGTGAACTTTCCGCGCATCCACAACGACAAAATAAAACTAGAATTGTTACTGCACATGCAGGCGTCCCAAGCTTACGTCTCTAGGAAAGAGAAAAATTAATTCTCGGACACGTACGTATTTATTCATGAAGGACCATGAAAGCGTCACGTGTTGTGTGAGTTCAAGACGGAAAGAGCCCTGGTGACCGAGTTTGAACTGACGCGGAGTTAGGTTAGGCAGGGAACCATAAGGGACACCCAACGACCGTTTCCTCTCGAATGCTTTTAAACGCTGTTTTAGGCTATCTGGAGTACTTTCAAAGCTCTGTAGGTTAATTTTAGGTTGCGCAAAAAAAAAATGTATCTGTTCGGTTATTCTATTGGAGCTTGAGTATTCTCGAACTTATTAGGGCTTTTTTGTCCATTTCCCGAAAACGTTAGGTCTTATCGCCGTTCCGAAAATGATAGCTGACTTTTTTTCGGTACCCAAAATGACATTTTTAACAATCCGAAAACAACAGACATTAAACTTCTCATATCGCGAAAGTTCGAGGTCACAGTTGTGCCCCTGAACCGCTGAGAATCAACGAAATATCATCGATTTAGAGCGTTAAATATTCCGAAACATGAACATTCTACAAGTAAGATTAATACAACTAAGTCTGCCCTTGCATGTTCACTGTTTCTTTGTTTTGTTTTGTTTTGTTTTTGGTGATTTCTACCGTTTTGTGCTTTCATTGCCATCACTGTTATCCCAGTCCCTTTATAAGAGCATACCAGTCTTGTGAGTGCCCGATCTCCAACAAGCAGGAATCAGCGGTCTTCATGTTAGGTACCAGGTTCTCTCGGTTTTCCCGCCATGTTTGGCAGTTCGTTGGAACTTGCGTCGAACTCGAGCTCTGTTTTAGCGGGCCAAAATCCACTCTACCTTCGCTTCGTCACCGTGCACGGTTTCAAGCCAAAGTTTATCGTTACCCAGAAGTTGAAGATAGCGATTACAGGCAACAAAAACAACAGGTAAGCAAGTTTTGCATAAATTGAACGAGCAGAGTAAAGTAACGTCAAGATACGTATACATTTCGTTTTGCCTTTGGTTGTGAAGGTGTCATTATCAAGGAGAAGTTGCATTGCTTGTGGAATCGACTTTGGTGACGTTTACCTGCCGTGCATAAAGAGCTTTATTATCTGTTATTATCTGTTCTCGATAACTGAGCATGAGCATGCGACATTTGTTATTGGCTTATATGCACCTCATGATTCTTTCTGATGCATGCTCTTGTAAGGTTATGTTGCCCTCTGATGTGAATGCTAGTAAGCTAAAATGTAATGTGCCATCTTCAGCAGAGAAATTTCTGTTATGCTAGAGTAAGTATTCTGAAGTTACTCAAGTGTCTACAGTTGTACCTACATTCAAGTTACAATATCCTGTTATACACAACTGTACATGGACATTGCACCCACTGGTGCTGATACTGTAGTAAGTTAAATGTTGTGGTATTTTCTTTCACAAAAAAAACACTATGATACTTTATAAAGAGGTATACATGTACCTCAAACTGTTGTGAAAACTACACAGGACTTGAAAAAAAGGAACTCAAGAGTAACTTGCCCAGGCAGGAAAATCTACTTGTCTTGGATGACACAGTATAGTCAATCGATTATTTCATAACAATCAATAGAAATTAGTCAATGATATCAGAAATCAATAAAAGGATTCGTCATGAGTCATCGATTGTGATCAAATTTTCAATAAGCATTATCAATTTTGCTGATACTAGCTTATCTTTTAAGCAACATTTAATAAGAAAGAAATGAAGAAACAATTTAAAGTGAAATATGAAATCATGAATACAATTGCATAAAAACATAACATTGTATCTCGTAAACAGAATATTTTGCTGGCATACATGTATCAGGGACTATGTTTTGGGGGTTCTTGGTTACCGTAGTGCCTTTGAAATCTACATAAAAAAGTTACAATCAAACATTGTGTTGAGGGACACAATTTTTCTACAGTTTAGGTGAACTAACAAAGAGAGACCAACTTTCAACTGATTCTCTAATGACTGATAAATTTGGTAAAATCAAACTGATAACTTGAAACTTTTCTAGCATGTGAGTATGAATTTCTTTCAATTGATCGATAGCACTGATAACACTTACATTAATTTCAATTTATTGATTTATATCAATTTATGGATCGATTTCAATCGATTGCCTTACCCTGGGATGACCAGACAGCACTTTAGAGCCCTGTCACAGCTGTACATTTTACTTGTATGAAATTGGGCTCTTACCAAATACATGTAGGTTTCATGTGTCATGCATCTGTTCATGCATCTGTAGCAGGGCAGGAAAAAAAATTGTAAGTCACTTGCCCAGTGGGCCAGTCAATTTCAGTTTTCACTTGCCCCACTTAAATATTAGTTGCCAGTGTGGTGGCCAGTAAGGAAATCACAGGACAAATGTGAATGAAGTACACTCGGATTCCAAACTAATTCTTGCTTTCAACCTAATAATTAACTAATCTTTAGGTCTTAAGTTTTGAAATGGAATGACTGGAAATTATCATTTATCAAGCTGGCATTTTTAGTCAGACTCACAAGACTACTGACGTTACATTGTAATTTCACTTGCCCACTGGGCCACTGAACTTCTATTTCCGCTTGCCCAAGAGCAAAATTTACTTGGCTGAGGAAATCAGAACTGGGTTTTTTCCTGCCTTGAGTAGATCACAGATAACATCAAAATGTGGTAAAAACAAAAAATAGTCACATAAGCCATTACCAGAGTGTGTCACAGAATCTGTGAATTTTTCAGGCGTGTGTCACTGATGTTTTTACCACATTTTGATGTCTTCTGTGATCTATTACTGAACAGATGCATGACAACATAGAATCTGTCTGCTTCGTAATACTGTACATAACAAAGAAACAAAAACAAACTTTTATGACATCATCTGTACCTTTGTCCACCAATAGAGCATAAGTGCACGTAAGAAACAATCAAATTGTGCCTGCAAATAACTTGACTTATTATTTAAACATTGTTTGATAGGAGTTTGATTTATTGTGCATGAATATTACAATGTAGGAGATAGTGAACATCGAATAGTTACTGCCACAGATTTTGAGTTTAGTTCTTCTACATCCTCTGACATTCAGTGCCTTCCAATCAGAGATGCAAATTTTTTGTCACAGAGTAGCTACAGATGTAGATGTAAGATCTGTTTGATTGATGAATATTCAGGGCTCAAAATAATGGCCGGTCAACGGGCAATGCCTGGCCAGAATGGTGACTTGACCGGCCAAAAACTTCACTCACCGGTCATGTTGACCAGTCATGTCATGTTGAGACAGTCACGTTGTTCATTCTTGAATAAACAATCAAATCCCCAACTGTAAATCCGAGAATTTTTATCTCTTTTTTGTTATGACCTCTAACGAAAACATACACCAATGCATACATGTATCTTTTCGAATGGCTAAAGACCATGTGCTTGCTGTTTGTCATGCGTTCAAGATCGACAGGAATGCCATTCGAGTGACTGGGGTTAAATCTGTTCAGAAAAATATTAAGCCAATCTTTAAACGGTCTAGCAGTGACTGGAACAAACAAACTATATTTGTGGGTTTAATTTAGCTCACATTACGTGTACTTGATTTTTTCGTAAATATCTTGACCAGTCAGAAATGAGACGTGACAGAGCTAAAATTACTTTGGCCGGTCAACATGACTGGCTACAGTCCGATTTCAAATGTCACAGTATAAATTGGAATGATAAGAAACAAAACAATAACTCCAGTGTAAAATTTGCTGATTGATATCATACACAGAATTTGCTGATTCATACTCAGACATAACTTATCTTATTTAACAAAATGTTTTGTTACTTGTAGGATGAAGTAAAATTGAGAGTGGTCAACACATGCATACATGTACTCCTTGGCATTGATGCTTGATCAGGAAAAAATCAGCCACTGAGAAGTCTACAGTACCTGACTCTATAAGGGGTCCAAGGTCCATTTCTTGAAGGCCCTGGAAACTTTTCGGGCCCACAAAGCTATCTTTAATTGAGCTGTGTCTAAAAACTAAGAGCTGTATATGCCTGAAACTTCTTGTGTGAAGGAAACCTCTGTTCATATTGAGAATAAGCAAATAAAACAGCTCTGTGAGCATAAGATTTCAGATTTTGGTATGGCTTTCTGGGTGCGAAAACTTTTTGGAATCTTCGAGAAATGGGCCCCTGGTGCATTACAGTCTAACATGGTGACCTTCAACACTTTCTGGCATAAATTCAACCACTTTAAACATTATTTTCAATGCTTTGAAGTATCACCTACACTGTACCTGTGTTAGTGAATTAGCATTAAATTAGAATATCTTAGATTTCTAGGTTGATACTTATTGTTCAATACAGCAGCTATAAGATTTCATCATAAAAAGCAAAGGCTATGTTTCAATACATGTAGTACCAGAACAATAATTTATTAACTTATGATGTGTTATGGGAACTATGGTACTAGATAGGCCTTTCAATTTCAACAGGTCCCTATGAATTTTTTTTTTTTTTTACAGTACAGTTTTTTTTTATCACAAAAAGAAAAAGTAAAATTTTGAATATTGTTTACAGTGAATGTTTTGTCAGGGGTCCCAAATGTTTGTCCTGTTTGGATTCCGTACAGTTTTGGAAAAAGAAGGAAACTGTGACTTTGTAAACATAGCCTAAAAGATGTCAGAAGCCTTGTTTTATGTTATGCAATGTAGTATTCCTTTGGCATGACTGTTTTTATGATGAATTTAAAATGTCAGTCTCTATCTTGTGGTAAATGTTTTTCCTCCCTATTTTCTGTTATTTCAAATGAACAATTCACTCTATGAAAAAGTTGATCAGTATTTCACACTTACATTGCAGTAATTTTCCTAATAAGGTAAAGGTAAAGTCTGCATATGAGCTAGTGGCCCAACAGACTGGAGCTTATCCCGCTTTCTGTAGCAGGAAGCAACTAGGACTATTTCTACTCCCCCTGGATGAGATGCCAGTCCATTGCAGGGTTACCCCACCATTAAATTCGCTGGTACCCACTTATACACCTGGGTGGAGAGGCACTGAGAGTAAAGTGTGTTGCCCAACAACACAACAGAATGTACCCGCCTAGGGCTTGAACCTGGACCGCTCGATCAGGAGTTGAGTGCACTACATGTAACTATGAGGCCATCGTCCCTCGCACATTTTTCATAATAATTATTAAGGTTAATTTAATCCTACATTAATTACTTAGTAAGAAAAAAACAGTTTATTCATTCATTTTATGACAAAGGTATTATCATTATGTTACATTTGACTTTGTGAATTTAGTATATATTTAAGACAGGTATCTATTTGCAAACAATTTTAATTTAGTAATACGCCTAAATTGCAAAATTTTCACTAGTTGTAGCTGACAACAGTATAGTTCTTAATCATTTTATTATTCATGAATTAAATAGAGTTGAATATGACATGGTTTTGCACAATCTTGAAAAGGTCTTGAATTTTAGTAGTCTTCTTGAAAAGTGCTTGAATTCGGTTAAAGGAGCTCAGTCATGGTATTTTAAAATATTTTGGCCATGCACAAAATTACATTTAAGTTGTCTTGTTATGGATAGAAAGAAAAGAAAACATGTGTTATTTGTTGCAATGTGTACATTGTAAACCTTATTCATGGCATATAAAAACTATTTGAATTTTACTGAGTTTGTTCTGATTGCAATAAATTTCTGATTCTGTATAAATTTGCATGTTTTCTACTATTATAATTAAGGTCAACAGATTTGATTACAATAAAACAGTACATTCCATGCATTTTTCCTCAAGTTATTATTTACAAGTTATTTATCGTACAGGGTTTCTGCCTCCCTTTTTCGATTTACATGTTATTTACAGGCTCCCTTTTTACATTTCCAGGTTATTTCCAGGCTCCCTTTCTTGATTTACATGTTATTTACAGTCTCCCTTTTTCAATTTACAGGTTATTTGCAGGCTCCCTTTTTCAATTAACAGGTTATTTACAGGCTCCCTTTTTCGATTTACAAGTTATTTGCAGGCTCTCTTTTTCAATTTACAGGTTATTTACAGGCTCCCCTTTTCAATTTCCATGTTATTTGCAGGTTCCCTTTTTCGATTTCCATGTTATTTACAGGCTCTCTTTTTCCATTTACATGCTATTTACAGGCTCCCTTTTTCGATTTGCAAGTTATTTACAGGCTCCCTTTTTCGATTTCCATGTTATTTACAGGCTCCCTTTTTCGATTTCCATGTTATTTACAGGCTCTCTTTTTCCATTTCCATGTTATTTACAGGCTCCCTTTTTCCATTTCCATGTTATTTACAGGCTCCCTTTTTCGATTTCCATGTTATTTACAGGCTCCCTTTTTCGATTTACATGTTATTTACAGGCTCTCTTTTTCGATTTACATGTTATTTACAGGCTCTCTTTTTCCATTTACATGTTATTTACAGGCTCCCTTTTTCGATTTACATGTTATTTACAGGCTCCCTTTTTCCATTTACATGTTATTTACAGGCTCCCTTTTTCAATTTACATATTTACAGGCTCTCTTTTTCCATTTACATGTTATTTACAGGCTCCCTTTTTCGATTTACATGTTATTTACAGGCTCCCTTTTTCGATTTACACATTATTTACAGGCTCCCTTTTTCGATTTACATGTTATTTACAGGCTCCCTTTTGATTTACACGTTATTTACAGGCTCCTGTTTTCATTTTCCATGTTATTTACAGCCTCCCTTTTTTTAATTTACATGTTGTTTACAGCCTCCCCTTTTTATTTACATGTTATTTACAGTATTATGGCAGCCTCCCTGTATTAAATTTACATGTTATTTACGGGTTTCCAGGTTGAATCACAAGAAATTTACAGGCTATTTACGGTATTTGCAGGAACAGTTTACATGTTATTTACATGATCTTAACCCTTTGCTTTGAAACATTTACAGTGTTTTCTTCATCATTTACATGTTTCACTTGAAATATTTACATGTTTTTTACATGAAACCTCCAAAACATGTAAAAGGGGAAAAATCATGTAAATTAATCTTTACAGTCTCTTTTTGATTATTTACATGTTAATTACATGTTATTTACATACTCTGTAAATTTTCAACTTTTCCAGTGCCTGTTACTGGCAAGAACTTCCTTTATTATTTGTCGAGTCGTTTGGAGCACGCACGGAAGTCGTTTTTATTTTTTGACTACAGAATTCAAAGGATAATGACCTTTACAACGGAAGACTGAACCGAAACAGCTGTGACACAACCCATGGACATAAGTTCATATTTATGTTTATGATTAAATTCAGATAATATGTTTTTTAACAAGAGCATTAATTAAATATAGTAGGAAATGTTTGTTACGACCATAACAAGAAAGCCCGCATTTCGATTATTTGCCGTTTGAACTCCAACTTTTCCTGCCCTTCGAAGATTTTTGAAAGATCTGTCCTCAAAAATCACACAAAATACAAAGCAATGGGTGTCAGATTAACTACCTTTCCGATTATATTAACGGAAAATGCAGCACCATCCTTTTTTAGGCGATAAAATACAGGCTAGACACATTTTACAGATCCCTTTTCCCATCTAATGAGAAGACAGCTGTTTTTGAGATTCCTTCATCTTCGTCTCTATTTATGCGTTGACTGAGTCATTTTTAAGAACGTAGTGATGCTATGAGATAAATGCATGTGGCAATTTCTCGTACCAGCTTTTGCGTCGGCAATCGTGTCAAAAGGCGCTGTTACACTGGGTTAAAAACATGCCTCGCATTGCCGTAACGAAAACGTGCGAGACATGTCCAATTCAGGGAGTGTTACACTAGACAACGCCTCGTGCAAATTGCCTCGTCGATGCGCAACAAAATTGTGAGACAAATTACAAATCAATTTCGGTAAATTTATTCAAATGTTATTTCCGCAAAACTTAGGCATGCATCAAGAACTTGAAATCTCCATGAAAATAATTTTCTTTATCTTACAGTATTTTGACATTACAACTATCCTTTAAAATACCAAAGAGTACTAACTAAACAAAGCTCCTACGAAAGTCAAAGACGACAAAAATAACTGACCTGCAACTTTTAGAAGATTAGCTTCCCAAATTATCACAAAAGACTGTGATCCGGATGATAGTCTCTTGATTATCACCTTCGTTATCATCATTATCAAAGAAAAACTATTAACCAAATAAGTACATTTATATATTTGCATGGGTCTTATCTTTTAAACTTTTCGCGCATCGTCAATTAAGGACCGAAATTACTTTCGCAAAAGAGAGAGACAGGAGATAAAAATGTTACCGCCAAAACATATTTTTCTCCGTTTTTGTGAGTGGTAAATGAAATATCGTGTCAATTTTACCTGTGAAAATTTTATCATGACAAATTTTGCGTTTTTTTTGCGGTTTCGAACTGAAAGTATTAGGGGTGTTTACAGACGAACCCAGACAAACTCGGATTCTTGGTCAAATTGGAATTTTAAAATGTCGGTTTTCATGAAGATAGGAAAAGAGGAGTACCCGGAGGAAACTGATGAACGAGAAGAAGAGGTTGAAGAGAAGAACCAACAACAACTCAACCTGATTATGAGGCAGAGTTTGAGATCCCAGCCCAGGCAAGTGGATTTAAGGATACACAAAGTAGGAGAGTATAAAACGCGATTTCAAAGCTATCAATGAAAATGTAAGGACATTTTCGAACTCACCCTCCGCTTGCGTTGGATGAAGCATTATTGAAATCGATGACACAAAAATGAGGAGGGCAGAAACATTCATTTTTACACCGGAACGAACGTCTTCAGTTCTCAAGTCTTATAGAAAGCATTCAGCAAGCACCAGCCAGCAATGTGACGTCGAAATAACAGCTAATCACAAGTCAACACCGGCGTGTTTTGTCTCTGTCATTCAGAGCTATTTCTGCTCATGTCAGTTTGACTCCTCCTACTCTTACTAAGACTTCCTGTTTAAATTACGCACTTATCACGTGAACAAAATATTTCTATCTGCGGGTTTCTCAACTAAGCTTACAGGAAGGAATTCCTTCTTAGGTTTGTTTATTTTATTTATTTATTTATTTATTTATTTTTCTTGCGCTTGTTTACGAGTGAATGTTTTATTCGGATGAAATATACGTTCCAAATTCATGTTTTTAACAATCACTCAGTAAAAAACCTTCAATTTCTTGAATTTCCATGGCATTTTCCATGTTCCCTACCTTTATTTTTGTACTTTATTGAAAATTTTAACATTAATTTCGTTGTACTGCACCGGTATCGTCATGGGTTCGAATCCCGTTCAGACCTGAAGTTTTTTCAGGCTTTAATCTCACTACTGCTTAAGTTAAGTGCATAACTGCGATGAACAATCATATCTTCATATCATTAATTCTCCGCAGTTCAAATATATGAACTTTCATATATTTGCTTGTACCGTAATAAGAGATGGCGTGTTTTGGGTCTGTCATTCAGAACAATTACTGCTGATGGCAGTCTGACCCCTCCTGTTCTTACTATAAAGACTTCCTGTTAAAATTATTACGCAATTGCTATGTGAACAAAATATTGCTATTTGGTTTGTCAGCTAGGCTTACAGGAAAGAATTTCTTCTTGCATGCCTGGGTGAATGTTATATTCCAATGAAAGAAACGCTCCAAACTCATGTTTTTAACAATCACTCAGTTAAAATCCTGGATATTCGACGATATTTTCCATGTTCTCTATCTTTGTTTTGGTACTTTATTGCGAATGAAACATTAATTTTTTTTGTTTTCCTCGTAATAAGATTTTTGTTCAAGTTGGTTCGTGATAAAGTTAGCCTGAATGTTGAATACATATCTATATCAGAACGTTATTGCGACTTCAACCTTTAGCTTAATAAATTCGACGGTTTTGTTAACGTTTTGACAAAAGGTAGGATGTTGAACGTTATATTCTACAGACGTTCGTGTGTGCGATTGTTATAATTAATTAATTAATTAAACGCCATTCAAACGACTGAATTTAAATTTATGCTTTCCCTTTGGCAAATATATTGCCCGTTTCTAATTCTGGCATACTCGTGGAACAATATTCAGGAGTACCCAACGACAGTTTTGACGAAAATCCACCGTACGGTCTGCTTAACATTACCCGAGTGTCGCTACGTCAATCTTGTTTAATATTTAACTTTCCTGGGAAAAAAATACCCGCTCTTCACCGCCAGCAAGCAGGATTTCGAAGTTATCGGACTCCCAGCCAGCGCTCGACGTTGAGGTCGTCAACGAGCCAGCATGCTTTAAACTTGTCACCTAGCCAGCCAGCATAAGAAAAGTTTGCCAAAAGTTTGCCAGCATGTTCGAGTATACCATTTTTTGCCAGCCAGCGAGCTAGTAATTTCAATATACTATAGCAAGGTACATTTCCTTAAAACTATTAATATAACAACGGATTTAGTATTGCGTACCATGAACGCAATAACTACGTTAATGGTTTCATTTTTACATTTGACTGGAAAGTTTTTGTAACACTTAAGAGATTACACTTACCATTCAACAGTAAACAAAAGGGAAAGATAAAATGTGCTTAAAGTGTCCTGATTATCCTTCAGGGATCCAAGCTTCACTCTGAAAATAAATCGTGAATTCCCTCCAAAAGAGCGTGAAGTATAAACAATGTCCATTCACTTAACAGACGTAATCTAGATATTAATGAAGATCTATCGTTGTTATTATAAGTACAACAAGAAACCTATCAATCAGTTTCTAACGCTTACATACGACAAACTTTCACATTCATTTCATTTCTCACAGTTATTGTTTCAAAAAGTCAACGAACCTCCATACAAAGAAACATTGTTTAGCTCATGAAGCAAAAGCGAGACGAGATTACAAAGCCCTCACAAGGCTTTGGCTACCCAGTGTCTGTCATTTTTATTTTCAAATGAACCTACGATACAAACAGATGTCAGTTACCGTTGTCAATACGACATTTCGTTGGCAAAAGGTTCAATACAGAAGCCGGAAGGATTCGCAGCAAACGCAATCGTTACTTGTTCGTCAGACGATCACCGCAAAAGACTCACGACAGAAGCCGCAAGGATTCGCAGCAAAAGCAATCGTTACTTGTTCGTCAGGCGATCACTGCAAAAGACTCACGACAGAAGCCGCAAGGATTCGCAGCAAAAGCAATCGTTACTTGTTCGTCAGGCTATCACCGCAAAAGACTCACGACAGAAGCCGCAAGGATTCGCAGCAAAAGCAATCGTTACTTGTTCGTCAGGCGATCACCCCAAAAGACTCACGACAGAAGCCGCAAGGATTCGCAGCAAAAGCAATCGTTGGTTGTTCGTCAGGCGATCACCGCAAAAGACTCACGACAGAAGCCGCAAGGATTCGCAGCAAAAGCAATCGTTGGTTGTTCGTCAGGCGATCACTGCAAAAGACTCACGACAGAAGCCGCAAGGATTCGCAGCAAAAGCAATCGTTACTTGTTCGTAAGGCGATCACCGCAAAAGACTCACGACAGAAGCCGCAAGGATTCGCAGCAAAAGCAATCGTTGGTTGTTCGTCAGGCGATCACTGCAAAAGACTCACGACAGAAGCCGCAAGGATTCGCAGCAAAAGCAATCGTTACTTGTTCGTCAGGCGATCACTGCAAAAGACTCACGACAGAAGCCGCAAGGATTCGCAGCAAAAGCAATCGTTACTTGTTCGTCAGGCTATCACCGCAAAAGACTCACGACAGAAGCCGCAAGGATTCGCAGCAAAAGCAATCGTTGGTTGTTCGTCAGGCGATCACCCCAAAAGACTCACGACAGAAGCCGCAAGGATTCGCAGCAAAAGCAATCGTTGGTTGGTCGTCAGGCGATCACCGCAAAAGACTCACGACAGAAGCCGCAAGGATTCGCAGCAAAAGCAATCGTTGGTTGTTCGTCAGGCGATCACCGCAAAAGACTCACGACAGAAGCCGCAAGGATTCGCAGCAAAAGCAATCGTTACTTGTTCGTAAGGCGATCACCGCAAAAGACTCACGACAGAAGCCGCAAGGATTCGCAGCAAAAGCAATCGTTGGTTGTTCGTCAGGCGATCACTGCAAAAGACTCACGACAGAAGCCGCAAGGATTTGCAGCAAAAGCAATCGTTACTTGTTCGTCAGGCGATCACCGCAAAAGACTCACGACAGAAGCCGCAAGGATTCGCAGCAAAAGCAATCGTTGGTTGTTCGTCAGGCGATCACCGCAAAAGACTCACGACAGAAGCCGCAAGGATTCGCAGCAAAAGCAATCGTTACTTGTTCGTCAGGCGATCACTGCAAAAGACTCACGACAGAAGCCGCAAGGATTCGCAGCAAAAGCAATCGTTACTTGTACGTCAGGCGATCACCGCAAAAGACTCACGACAGAAGCCGCAAGGATTCGCAGCAAAAGCAATCGTTGGTTGTTCGTCAGGCGATCACCGCAAAAGACTCACGACAGAAGCCGCAAGGATTCGCAGCAAAAGCAATCGTTACTTGTTCGTCAGGCGATCACTGCAAAAGACTCACGACAGAAGCCGCAAGGATTCGCAGCAAAAGCAATCGTTACTTGTACGTCAGGCGATCACCGCAAAAGACTCACGACAGAAGCCGCAAGGATTCGCAGCAAAAGCAATCGTTGGTTGTTCGTCAGGCGATCACCGCAAAAGACTCACGACAGAAGCCGCAAGGATTCGCAGCAAAAGCAATCGTTACTTGTTCGTCAGGCGATCACTGCAAAAGACTCACGACAGAAGCCGCAAGGATTCGCAGCAAAAGCAATCGTTACTTGTACGTCAGGCGATCACCGCAAAAGACTCACGACAGAAGCCGCAAGGATTCGCAGCAAAAGCAATCGTTGGTTGTTCGTCAGGCGATCACCGCAAAAGACTCACGACAGAAGCCGCAAGGATTCGCAGCAAAAGCAATCGTTGGTTGTTCGTCAGGCGATCACCGCAAAAGACTCACGACAGAAGCCGCAAGGATTCGCAGCAAAAGCAATCGTTACTTGTTCGTCAGGCGATCACCGCAAAAGACTCACGACAGAAGCCGCAAGGATTCGCAGCAAAAGCAATCGTTGGTTGTTCGTCAGGCGATCACCGCAAAAGACTCACGACAGAAGCCGCAAGGATTCGCAGCAAAAGCAATCGTTGGTTGTTCGTCAGGCGATCACCGCAAAAGACTCACGACAGAAGCCGCAAGGATTCGCAGCAAAAGCAATCGTTACTTGTTCGTCAGGCGATCACCGCAAAAGACTCACGACAGAAGCCGCAAGGATTCGCAGCAAAAGCAATCGTTGGTTGTTCGTCAGGCGATCACCGCAAAAGACTCACGACAGAAGCCGCAAGGATTCGCAGCAAACGCAATCGTTACTTGTTCGTAAGGCGATCACTGCAAAAGACTCACGACAGAAGCCGCAAGGATTCGCAGCAAAAGCAATCGTTGGTTGTTCGTCAGGCGATCACCGCAAAAGACTCACGACAGAAGCCGCAAGGATTCGCAGCAAAAGCAATCGTTGGTTGTTCGTCAGGCGATCACCGCAAAAGACTCACGACAGAAGCCGCAAGGATTCGCAGCAAAAGCAATCGTTGGTTGTTCGTCAGGCGATCACCGCAAAAGACTCACGACAGAAGCCGCAAGGATTCGCAGCAAAAGCAATCGTTACTTGTTCGTCAGGCGATCACCGCAAAAGACTCACGACAGAAGCCGCAAGGATTCGCAGCAAAAGCAATCGTTGGTTGTTCGTAAGGCGATCACCGCAAAAGACTCACGACAGAAGCCGCAAGGATTCGCAGCAAACGCAATCGTTACTTGTTCGTAAGGCGATCACTGCAAAAGACTCACGACAGAAGCCGCAAGGATTCGCAGCAAAAGCAATCGTTGGTTGTTCGTCAGGCGATCACCGCAAAAGACTCACGACAGAAGCCGCAAGGATTCGCAGCAAAAGCAATCGTTGGTTGTTCGTAAGGCGATCACCGCAAAAGACTCACGACAGAAGCCGCAAGGATTCGCAGCAAACGCAATCGTTACTTGTTCGTAAGGCGATCACCGCAAAAGACTCACGACAGAAGCCGCAAGGATTCGCAGCAAAAGCAATCGTTGGTTGTTCGTAAGGCGATCACCGCAAAAGACTCACGACAGAAGCCGCTAGGATTCGCAGCAAACGCAATCGTTACTTGTTCGTAAGGCGATCACCGCAAAAGACTCACGACAGAAGCCGCAAGGATTCGCAGCAAAAGCAATCGTTGGTTGTTCGTAAGGCGATTACCGCAAAAGACTCACGACAGAAGCCGCAAGGATTCGCAGCAAAAGCAATCGTTGGTTGTTCGTCAGGCGATCACCGCAAAAGACTCACGACAGAAGCCGCAAGGATTCGCAGCAAAAGCAATCGTTGGTTGTTCGTAAGGCGATCACCGCAAAAGACTCACGACAGAAGCCGCAAGGATTCGCAGCAAACGCAATCGTTACTTGTTCGTAAGGCGATCACCGCAAAAGACTCACGACAGAAGCCGCAAGGATTCGCAGCAAAAGCAATCGTTGGTTGTTCGTAAGGCGATTACCGCAAAAGACTCACGACAGAAGCCGCAAGGATTCGCAGCAAACGCAATCGTTACTTGTTCGTAAGGCGATCACCGCAAAAGACTCACGACAGAAGCCGCAAGGATTCGCAGCAAAAGCAATCGTTGGTTGTTCGTAAGGCGATTACCGCAAAAGACTCACGACAGAAGCCGCAAGGATTCGCAGCAAAAGCAATCGTTGGTTGTTCGTCAGGCGATCACCGCAAAAGACTCACGACAGAAGCCGCAAGCATTCGCAGCAAAAGCAATCGTTAGTTGTTCGTCCAGACGTGCGCTCTTTGGTGAAAGTATTTTAAACTGGCAGAAGTGTCCATTTCGATATACAGTCCATCGATAGATCATTCATTTCACGACTCTAGTTAGTTCACAGCACTAGCGTGCAGAATGAAACCGTTGCCTCAACTGGTAGGTCAACGATGAGTTCAAATGAAAGCTGTTTTGGATCGCGTTTATTACCGGAAATTCACTTGCTTGGAGCAGTCAAACACATCGCGCGTTATGCCTGTCAAATTGTACTTTGGCAATATTTTCCGGACTTTCTTACTTAGTAGTTTGCTTTTCACAATTCTAAAACAATGTTTTCAAAATGACAAACGATCGCGAGTTCTGTAATCCTTCCCTGATTTCTGTCTTCTTTAGGCTTCGAAAGATCCTTCGGTTCCTGGTACGGAAATTCAATTATTACATGATTACACGCAGAACCTACAGGTCTGACCAGTTAGCCTTGTGAAACACAACCAAAGGTGACAAATGATATATTTTTGCTCAAAGAAAGCCGCACAGAAAGACGAAAGTTGTTTCCTTCTCAACTAAAAACTGAAGGAAAGTTTAAGAAGGTAAAATCTTGAGTTCTTTTAACTGACAAAGATTTTAATAACATAGACAATTTTAACATTTTACTTATTATGCCAAATAAAATACCTTGCATGATTTAACTACCATTTCCGGTGAGCAACGCGCGATAGTCCCTTGTACCCAATAAGACTGAAAAAGAGGGCAAACAATTGACTCTTGTCGTCCGGCAACTTTCGGAAAATTCCATCACGCAAAGTTGCAGTGATTTAAAGCAATACAAAAGTGCTATGATCGAGGCGTTGATTCTATGGTACAATGATCCCTTTATCTTAGGTCAGAGAGGATAGTTGTATGTCCAGCATTGCAGTCCGAACTAGCGCATATAAACAAATACGCCTACCCTTTATCCAGCTACTTTGTCTCTTTGGTAAGTCCTTTTCTCAGCGGAACTTAGATCTGGCAGAGGTCTTCCCTTAGTCTCTTTTCTTTTTTTCTCTCCAGCCTTTGAAATGACTCAGAATGACTGCAAATGTAAATTAACTCCCGGCAATCTTGAATCGCCGATACATGAATAAGTTTAGGGTCTCAAAATAAAAGCATTTCTTTCAAAGAGAGAGCGAACAGTGCGGAATGGGTTCACCAAAAGCATTTCTCTCAAAGAGACAGCGAACAGTGTGGAATGAATTCACCCGACGGCCATTTCCGGTGAGCAACGCGCGATAGTCCCTTGTTTTCCAGAGGACAAACATTAACTCGTTATGCTAGTACTGAACCACGATTAAGGCATTTAATGTACCCAATAAGACTGAAAAAGAGGGTAAACCATTGTCCCTCGTCTTCCGGCAACTTTCGGAAAATTTTCGATTAAGCAAATTTGCAGATTTATAGCAACCCAAAAATACTATGAGCGAAACGATGAGTGTATGGTACAATGAGATCACTTTACTTGATTACTTTAGGATCAAGAGAGAAAAGTTGACCACCGATGCAGACGACTAGCCCATATAAACAGAACAATATGCCTACCCTTTATCCAGCTGCTTTGTTTGTCTGCGCCAAGTCCCTTTCACAGCAGATCTTAGATTAATTGGCAGATCTCGTTTCTTTCCTTTACCAGCGGAGCCCTCGAAATAACTCAGAATGACTGCAAACGAGGAATGTAAATGAACACCTTAGAGTCTAGTTCTTATGCAAAACATACTGATTCCAGTACAATGTACCATCACTTTTCCGTGTGCTGTAAGAGAATTATAGGAATGAATTTACCAACCTTTAAGTTGCTTTCCACTGTTTCTTTATAACTGCCGACTGCTTGCAGCACAATAGCGCCAGCAGCGGTTTTCTGAAGTGACGACTTCTTAAGGCCTTTGGAACGACAAACGAGCGGAGATCCTGGAGATCGGCGGTGTTCCATTGAAGAGAACGTTTTCAACGGATTTGGCCATTCGAGATACTAGTGTTATTACGTCATTTAAAATGACAGCTGCTGGTGTTATGCAATTTTTACTGGTTGATGAAAAATATAAACCGCAACAATCTGACAATGGAGCCATCATTTTCGGGCATGGCATCACGCGCGCGTTGATTTGTAGCGCGTGGCGCTGGGAGTAAGTACGACCGCTTGCGGTTTATCGTCTCACGGCGGAAGACTTTAGACTTTAGAGCTCACTCACGCGTTTTTTGTCCCAGGACGGAAGCAGTTTAACTGATTGCCTTTTCGAAGAAGTCACAGCCAGGAAAAACAAACAAGTCACGTTTTTTCCAGCTAGGGACAGTGTTTTAAATCAGTTTTTAGCAAGCCAGACGCTGAACGAAAATCCCAGCCAGTAAATGATCTAATGCTAATATTTCCCAGCCAGCGTAATTGCAGCCTGTCGAGCGGGTTTTCTGTCGAGCGGCTCCGTCGGGTACTCCTGAATATTATCAGGCGTTAAGTTACGCTTGCAATGTAAATATGACAAACTTTATTTTTTCGCAGACGTTTTAGTTTCGAGAAAAAAAAAAAAAAATGCTACACTCGAACCTCCCGTAAGCGACCACCCAAAATGTCAACCCTAGGCGGTCGCTTATGGGAGGTGGTCGCTTATGGGAGGTGGTCGCTTATGGGAGGTGGTCGCTTACGAGAGCTCACACCATTTTTCCGGTCAAAATTTTGCCTCATTAGCATATGGTAACTGCAGAGACTTACCCATGTTTTAAATGTCATGTGAAAAGTCAATTTCGAGAAAAAAAACCGGTACTTTCTGTTGAGAAAATTTTCATCTCTTATACTACCCAGCAATGCGATGATGTTGCAACATCTTATTGTCCAATTTTCGCTCTATAACCTGCTTAGTGGTCACTCACTGGAGGTCAAAAACAAAAGAAAATTTCAAACTTTTAGCTTTAAAAGAAGTCGCGGTCGCTTACGAGAGGTGGTCGCTTACAGGAGGTTCCAAATTTAGTGATCTGACTTTTGGTATTTTGGAAAACTGGTCGCTGAGGAGAGGTGGTCGCTTACGAGAGGTGGTCGCAACCGGAGGTTCGACTGTATACTACATGTTGTTATGTCACTCTTGATCTACAGGCAAACCAACAACAGGCGACCACATATATAATTTGCGAGTTAAAAGTATAACCCTTGGTAACCACGCACTGAATGATAATTTCATTTCCGGTCGGTGCGGAGTGGACGACGGTTAGCGAGTATCACTGACATGTGCAGAATATTGACGAAAGTCATTTGTTGTTTCCGGTAGCCAATGCAATCTGTCACGGTCGTCTTTGTTAAAGGTCTGTCTCCTCGACAAGGCTCATATATATACTGAACAATAAGGCACCATTCAATACTTATGCCTTGAGGGAAGGGGGAGGGGGGCTGGAAAATAAGAGGGGGGATGATCAAAATATTAAGAAATGAAGAGGGGGTCACTAAAATAAATAGGCATAGGAGTTGGGGGGGGGGGGACTATGTATTTCTTTTAGCAATATAGAGCATACCGGTGAACACTTCCAAACAGTCCACTTACATGGGTCAACTAATACAAAAAAAGTCACGACAGTGAGAGAACGACCTCACAATATTGCGCCCAGATCGGGTTTGGCCAGAGACCTGTGCTACAACAGTCACTCTGTCACTGTTGGTTTCCTTTTAAAACTTAGGCTGCGTCCACACTACCATGGAGAAATTTGAAAACACGGCTATCTTTCTACGGTTAGGCCTACCATCTCCTCTAAACCGTCACGAAAATGCTGTTAACTTCAAACTTGAGTATCAGGAATTTCAAAACGCCGGCTTGCTTCTTAGTGTGGACGGGAAACATTTTGAAAAAACAGAGCTTTTCGAAAACGACGACATCGCGATAATCTAGTGATTTCCCTGCCAGAGTTTTCCTGAAACGCACGTCCAAAATGACCGGTAATTGTTGCATTTTCCAAACTTTTCCAGCGTAGCATGGATGGAAAATATTTACTACGTTTTCAGATATGGTCTGTTGTATTAGCAACCAGTAACCCTGACGGTTTTTTCCGGATAAGAGCTTGTTAAATCTATTCATGCATCACCCTAACTTTTTGTTTGCTTTCTTCATCTCACTGAATCCAAGATATCGCTCACTTAGACAAAATGAAGACAAAAAAGTTCAACAAATACACAAAACGAAAGAAAACAAATGAAACGCTTGAGTTCGCTCGCTCAAGAGAAAACCGCATACTCGCCTACAGACCGCAAGATACGTAAACAACAAAGATGATTTCCGCATAATTTAACTTAATTGAGGGGTTTTAATGATGACATACGGTAATTTTACACGGTGAAGAAAGTGGGGTATTTCAAATCCACCTGTTACTGGTAATAACTTCCTTTTTTAATTGTCGAGCGCTTTCGAGCACGTAAGAAGTCGTTTTTATTTTGTGACTACAGAAATCAAACGATAATTACCTTTATAACAAAAGACTGACCGACAAAACTGTGAAACAACCCATGGGCATAAAGTTCCTATTTTTGTTTATGATTAAATTCAGATAATATCCTTCTTAACAACAGCATTACGTATAGTAGGATATGTTTGTTATGACTATAACAAGAAAGCCCGCATTTCGATTATTTGCCGTCTAAACTCCAAATTTCCGTGCCTTTCAAACGTTTTTGAAAGATCTGTCCTCAAAGATCACACAAAATGCGAAGCAATGGGTGTCAGATTAATTACCTTGCCGATTTTATTAACAAAAAAATGCAGCATCATCCTTTTTTTTTTGGGCGACATAATACAAACTAGACACGCATTTCACAGATCCCTTTTCCCATCTAGTGAGAAAATAGCTGGTGTTGATATTCTAGCTTCCTCTTCGTCTTTATTTATGTGCTGACAGAGAATTATTTTTAAGAACCGTGTTTGATGCTATAAGATAAAAGCGAGTAGCAATTTCTCGTACGAACTGTTGTAAAGAATTATGCGTCGGCAATCGTGTTAACAGGCGCTGTTACACTGGGTTATAAACATGCCTCGCATTGCTGTAACGAAAACGTGCGAGACATGTCCAATTCAGGGAGTGTTGCACTAGACAACGCGTCGTTCAATTTGCAATTTGCAAATTGCGTCGTAGATGCGCAACAAAGTTGTGAGACAAATTACAAATAAATTCCGCTAGATTTATTCAAACGTTATTTCTGGAAAACTTAGCGATGATGCATCAAGAACTTGAAATCTCCATGAAAATGGTTTTCTTTATCTTACAGTATTTTGACATTACAACTATCGGCTTTAAAATACCAAAGAGTGCTAAATAAACAAAGCTTCCACGAAAGACAAAGAAGACAAAAATGACTGCGCTGCAACTTTTAGAAGTTTAGTTTCCCAATTTATCACAAAAGGCTGTGATCTAGATCATAGTCTCTTAATTATCACCATCGTTACCATCTTTATCGAGAAAACTATTGAACTAAATAAGTACATTTATATTTTTGCATGAGTCTTATCTTTTAAACTTTTCGCGTATCGTCAATTAAGGACCGAATTCGAAATTGCTTTCGCAAAAGAGACAGACAGGAGATAAAAATGTTACCAAAAAAACGTATTTTTCTCCGTTTTTGCGAGTGATTAATGAAATATCGTGTCAGTTTTACCTGAGAAAATTTTATCATGACAATTTTGCGTGATCTTTGCGAATTCTAACTGAATGAAAACATTGACGGTGTTCAGACAAACCCGGACAAACTCAAATTCTTGGTCAAATTGGAATTTTAAAATGTCGGTCTTCATAAAGATAGCAAAATAGGAGTACCCGGAAGAAAACATGACCGAGAAGAAGAGGTTGAAGAGAAGAACCAACAATAAACTCAACCCGCTTATGAGGCAGAGTTTGGGATGCCAGCTCAGACAAGCTGATGTTAGGATACACTAAGTAGGAGAGTATAAAACGCGATTTAAAGGCTATCAATGAAAATGTAAGGACATTTTGGAACTCACCCTCCGCTTGCGTTGGACGAAGCATTATTGAAATCGATGACACAAAAACGAGGAGGGCAGAAACATTCATTTTTAAACCGCAACGAACGTCTTCAGTTCTCAAGTCTTATGGAAAGTCTGGCGTTGTGAAGTCGAAATAACAGCTCATTACAAGTCAACACTGAAATAAGAGATGGCGTGTTTTATCTCTGTCATTCAGAGCTATTTCTGCTCATGTCAGTTTGACTCCTCCTACTTTTACTAAGAGTTCCCGTTTAAATTACCCACTTATTATGTGAACAAAATATTTCTATCTGCCGGTTTTTCAACTAAGCTTACAGGAAGAAATTCCTTCTTGGGCTCCTTTCTTTTAATAATTTATTTTTCTTCCGCTTGTTTATGAGTGAATGTTTTATTCCAATGAAATATACGTTCCAAACTCATGTTTTTAACAATGAATTTCCTTGGCACTCACCTCGTTCCCTACCTTTATTTTTGTACTTTATTGAAAATTTAAACATTAATCTCGCTGTTTTTCCGCTAATATATTGTTTTCTAGTTCAAGGTGGCTCGTGATTAGTCAAACGGAATATTGAATAAATCATCTATGTTAGGACGTTATTGCAACTTCGAGCTAAGCTTATAATTAATTCAATTTAAAAAGTAGTAATAATAATATGACTTTTTAATAAATAGGAAGAATGTTGAACATTATATTCTGCAGGCCTCCATGCACATAAGATGGCTACAAGTTAGTTAAATGCCATTCACGAAATTGAATTTACATCATGCTTCATCAGTTTTTTTACATTTTGTGTCTCGTGGGAAATGGTAAGATAGTATATTGAGCTAAAGCGGCCTTCACACGGCAAACTTAAGTTGGCAAACTCGTACCTTCACACGTCGAACTCGCGTCAAATCACAACACGCAGTAATTTGCAACATGGCCCACTTAGTGCAGTGGCACTCACGTCGAACAGTGAAACAGGACAAGAGAAGAGAAGAGACAGAAAGGTTTGGACGAAACCCAATTTGTCCGCTGGCTCCTCCATTTTCTTTTGTGTATTTGTAGTATCTTTGTAGACTACAGATGAATCGTTTCACACAGCCAGACAATTGTGAACCTCTTCGATCAATTTAAAAGTGGCCTCATGTTCATCTTGAATTGCGTCCGCCACTTTGTGAAGTGTTACGCAAATAAATCAAGTGAACAGAGCTCGTTTTTTGATTGGTTGACAGTTAACAACACTTGTTTGCCAGTCGTTCACACGTCAGAAACGAGTTTACCAACACGAAAAAGTTGGTGAAAAAGTTGACGAGAGTAGAGGCAAGTTCTATTTGTCGCCAACAGTTTGCCAACGTGTTTGCGTACTGTATTTGTGCCGTTCACACACATCAACTTGAGTTTGCCAACTACGAATTTGCCACCTTTAATTTGCCGTGTGAAGGCCGCCTAACACCAGATGGAGAAGTGAAGTCCAAATAGCAGCCCATTACAAGCCAACACTGTGTAATAAGAGATGGCTTGTTTTGTCTCTGTCATTCAGAGCTATTTCTGCTCGTAGCAGTTTGACTCCTCCGGCTCCTACCATAAAGACTTCCTGTTTAAATTATTACGCACTTGTCATGTGAATACAATATTTCTATCTGGTTTGTCAACTACCCTTACAGGAAAAAATTTCTTCTTGCATGCCTGAGTTAAAGTTATATTTTAATGAAAAGAACGTTCGAAACTCATGTTTTTAACAATCGCTCTGTTAAAATCCTGGAAATTCGACGGCATTTTCCGTGTTCTCTATCTTTGTTTTGGTACTTTATTGCGAACTAAACATTGATTCCGTTGTTTTCCTCTTAATGAGTTTTTTTTTTTTTTTTTTTTTTTGAATTTGGTTCGTGATAAACTTTGACAAAAGGTAGGATGCTGAACATCATATTTTACTGGCCTACGTGCGTGCGATTCTTATACGTTAAAATTTACTCAATTAATTAATTAAACGCCATTCGAACGACTGAATTTAAATTTATTCTTTTCCCTTTGACAAACATATTGTCCGTTTATAATTTTGCCATACTCGTGAAAAAATATTATCAGGCGTCAAGTTACGCTTGCAATGTAAATATGACAAACTTTATTTTTTCGAAGGCGTTTCACTTTGTTTTTCGAGCAAAAAAACACAAGTGTTTTTTCGTAAAAATAAAAATACTACAGTCAAACATCCCGTAAGCACTTACGGGAGGTGGTCGCTTACGAGAGCTCAGACCATTTTGTCGGTCAAAATTTTGCGTCATTAGCATATGGTAACTGCAGAGAATTACCCGCGTTTTAAATGTCTTATTCATGTGAAAAGTCAATTTCGAGAAAAAAAAACCGATACTTTCCGTTGAGAAAATTTGCATATCTTGTACTACCTAGGAATGCGATGATATTACAACATCTTACGATATGTTTTATTATCCAATTTTTGCCCTATCATTTGTCAAGTGGACGTTCACTGGAGGCTTAAAACAACGGAAAATTTCAAGCTTTTAGCTCTAAAGTGGTCGCGGTCGTTTACGAGAGGTGGTCGATTACAAGAGGATCAAAATATAGTGATCTGACTTTTGGTATTCTGGAAAACTGGTCGCTGAGGAGAGACGGTCGCTTATGAGAGGTTGTCGCAATCGGAGGTTCGACTGTACACTACATGTTATTATGTCACTCTTGGTCTACAGGCAAACCGACAACAGACGACCACACGTAAAATTTGCGAGTTAAACAGTTAACCCTTGGTAACCACGCACTGAATGGTAATTTCATTTCTGGTCGGTGCGGAGTGGACGACGGTCAGAAGTAGCAAAGAATGACGGGCCTGCACGACTTCTAACAATGGAAACTTTTGAACCATGTGCGTAATCTTTGACCCCTTGGCTTGGGAGAAGCTCTTAGACTTTTACGCACTAACTCTTCAAGAACAATATTTGAAGAGAACATTATTAAATTCAAATCACGTCTCCTTGCTAGAGGTTATCCAAAAAATCTGATTGAGACACTCCAATCAGATATCAAATTCACAGAAAGGGTATCAGCGCTACAACAAAAACACGAAAGCCGAAAAGATATCTTGCCTTTTGTAACACAATATCAACCGTCAGTGCCTAATCTCAAACATGTTTTAATGCAAAAATGGCACTTGATACAAAACCAGCCTTCTCTACGGCAAATTTTCATAGAGCCACCACTCATATCTTTTAAAAGAGGGAAATCCCTTAAAGACATACTCGTAAGAGCGAAATTATAAAGGGGTCAAAGATTGCGCACATGGTTCAAAAGTTTCCATTGTTAGAAGTCGTGCAGGCCTGTCATTCCTTGCTACTTCCTACTCCGACATGCGCAGAACATTGACGGAAGTCATTTGTTGTTTCCGGTAGCCGTTGCAATCTGTCACGGTCGTCCTTGCTAAAGGTCTGTCTCCTCGAGAAGGCTCGTCTGTATACTGAACAATAAGGGACCATTCAATATTTATGCCTGGGGGAAGGAGATGGCACAAAAGAGGGGGGATCATCAAAAAATTAAGAAATGAAGAGGGGGTCACTAAAATAAATAGGCATCATAGGTGTGGGGAGGGGGGGGGGGGGCTATGTATTTCTTTTCGCCATATGGAGCATACCGGTGAACACTTCCAAACAGTCCACTTACATGGGTCACCTAATACAAAAAAAGTCACGACAGTGAGATAACGACCTCACAATATTGCGCTCAGATCGGGCTTGGCCAGAGACCTGTGTTACAATAGATACTCTGCCACTGTTGGTTTCCTTTAGAATCACTCTCGCTTTCCGATGAATCAGAGCTGCAAAGATGCAAAATAACGATATCATCTTCGCTGTCACTTTCCGCATCAGAACTGCTGTCCATATCATCGTCACTGGTATCATCTTGCAGTACTTCGTGCCGCTGAAGAGAGACACGGGTCTCAAGTACCTAACCTATTCTAATCAAGGCATGTGCAGTGAACCGTCGCACCTTATCATTGTTCTTTTTTTCCCCTTTAATTGAAGGTTGAAATGACTGACGGATACTTGTCAAGCTTCTGGATGCTTAATTGCTCAACTTTACCAGTGCGACAAAGAGTGTTCCAATCATAGTCTTCGAAGCATTTCTGTTGTTTTTACTTGCGTTTCCTGTTGTCTCCGCTCGCATTTCTAACATCATGTATCTGCTTAAGTTTCCATCCTGTCTTGCGGGTTTTTTCTGTAGACATGCCTTTAATGATACAGTTCTTTGCTATCTCATTCAAACAGTGTTTTTGGACTGAACAATTTGCATGGTAGAAATTGAATGAAAATGTGAGGCCTGTTCTAATTATATATTTCTTTCATTATCTGTATTTATATTTCTTTATATCTTATTTCTTCCAAGCACTACCTTGGAATTCATCACCAAAATTGTCAATTGGAACAAAGAATAACAGCTATTTCAAGTACTTGTATACAGACCTAAACCATAAAAGCACCAAGTAATTCACCAAAATACTCCCAGACATGTACAAACATGCACAATCCTATTTCCTGGATATCTTGACAAAGTACCTTTACAAGGAAAGGGAAAGCAGATTTCAAACCAAAAAATATTCTGTAAAGCTCAAGCATGACATGAGTTTACTTTTTTCTGAAACAAAAGAAGCCTCCTGTTTTAAATTTATGAGAATGTCCATGACACAGCTAAGACCTAATCATATAGGCATTGTGTCCAAAGGTGTTAAAAAAATTCGAAAAAATTATGTCCCAAATGAAAAAGGAAGAAAATTAACATCCCATCTAATTTGGGGACACTTTTTAACAGAAATAAACTTAAGCCATGGATCAGTGAGCAATATCAGTATACTAAAGCAGTGCAAGAGGAACTTGCTCAAATGAAAGGAGATGTCAGTGACAAATAAGAGAAGTTTTTAAGCATAAAGCAAAGTCTTGACAGAGCATTAAAAGGTTTGCTAAATAAGACAGGAGTGAAGAACGGAAAACACACACAAAAAAAAAAAAAAAAGAAAGAAAAGAAAAGCTGAAAAGGGAAAGAAAGAGAGCCTAAACAAAATCCAAGAAGAAACAAGGCGTAAAATCATCAAACGTGATTCTGAGGAAGCTTACGAGTGTATTACAAAACAAATACTTCTGTTAAATGAACTAGAAAAATTGAGAGCAGACTGGCACAAAGCTCGATTAGCAAGCCTCATTAACAAGGGAAATTGGCATCCAGAAGCAAGGATATGTGCACTTGCGCTTATGCAAAGCTCACCGATTAAGAATTAGAGGCAAACTGCCGTGAAGAGGAAGGACATAGTGAAGAAGAAGTGAAAAGTGAAAAAGATGATTGCAAAGAAAGAAAGAAGTGGTGGAGGATAATAAAGAATTCAATGAAAGAAATTAAGTGTCGTTGTCAGAGAGAACCGGCCAGTACCAAAAGATCGAGGTCGGCCGTTTACCTTCATCTTTTCACAGTATAAAAGCTATCCGAAAAGATTAACAGCCATGACATTTAAAGGAATTTTATTTAGTTTAACATTCTGAAACGTGTACATGAGTTTTTCTAAAACAAACATATATTTACAGATTTATTGCATTCATGTCTGGATGGAACAAATGTCTTAACTATCGAGTTTAGAGATTGTAATACTAATTTAATCAATTCAATTCTGTGTTTATCTACCCTCATTTCTATCGAAATCTCTACAAGTAGGCTCTTCAGTCGTTATTAACAGACTGGAAAAATTTATATAAAGAGAAGTTATTCTTCGCCGCATTTCTTATACGTTTGACACTGACGGCAAGTTAATGTTTAAAACGAACCATGGTTAAGTGGCATGTTTTGATTTCCCAACAGAAACACCTTTTGAGATAAGATCATTACGTTCCATCTAGACGTCTGGCACATTTAAACAATAAAACAATATTTACACCGACAGGTTATAACTATATCATGCATTCAGAAAGAATGCTTTAATTTACTAATATAACACAGAGGTTTTTACCCTAAATTCCCAAGGTAATTCACATTAATTTGTTTTGATTTTGCCTCGCTACGCTTAGTGATTGGTTAAAAGCCTAGCGTCACATTTTCAAGCAATCCTAGCTAAGTCTCGCTCGCATATCTTATCTCGAGTTCGTATTCGAGCTCAATATTGCTTCAGTCGAATGTCTGTGTCCTTTTTGATTGGTCAAAGTGATTACCTTGGTTGTCGTTTTACCACAGTCAGTTAAAAACCTCTCTATGGGTTGAATATTAAAATATGTTGGATAAGTCATTACTAAACGTTGTATTGTACCTAATGTAATTTAATTAGTACTGCACTAAGATGGCATTGGGCCCCAGTGTAGCGTGATAGCGCGCAAGTCATTTGTACAGTTTGAAAATTGTATTTAGATTGAAAATTAATTGGTTTCTGCTGGAATGTGTAAGAGTACTAATAACTTCGTGGGATGCAAATTTAACCAGGAAAGAAATTTGGTGGGATAAGAGTTAGTTTCATCCTCAACTTGAATTTTCATTTAAGTTAATTTGTTGCTATTTGAAGTCTACTTTTGCATCGCAAACAAATTAATCAACAATAATTCCAACGCTTTTCTTTTGACTCCTGCTGCCTTTTGTCGCACGGAAAACTTGACAAAAGCGCTATCATGCCACTGGCCCTTTGAATAACTTTAGCGCTGCGGTAAATATCACTAAACATACATGTGTATGTATAACTTAGTTGTACTAAACCCATTAAACATTACATTATTTTGAGTAACAAGGTGAATAATAATTACTGTTATAATAATAAAGAGTCCTTATTCATAGTTTTAAATAGACGTTAAAATTTACAAGGTACTTATAGAGTTAAAAACTGTCCCAATAATAACAATTTTTAACTATAATCCAACTTGTAAGCAAGGCAATTTTGGGCATTTTGTAGTTTCGGCCAGAAATTTTCTTGTATCCACTATATTTAAACTGTAAGGCAAATGAGAAAAGTTAGAAAGGAGTATTGATATTCATTACTAACATATGCAGAATCAAATAACAAAGGTACTGGACGTATATCTATAAGTGATAATTGTCTGTTTAAATACCTTACACGATGTTAGCACTACAGCTTAAATATATTTACAAAATTAAAGTAAGGAATTTGATCATTCCCTGAAAGATGCCTGTCTGTGGAAATAACTTCGTTGCCTGGAGTCTATCACAGTGGAGTTAACTAAGGAATATGAAGACTAAGATTGCGAAATAATGTCCTAATGACGTAACGCAAAATCCTTGAAGAGTTAAACAAAGTTTAATGTAAATCGATGTGATAGAAACTGAAATTTTCATATCAATCTGATCAGAAAAGTTGAAACACCAAAAAGAATTTTGAGACAGATGTTGGCCTAAAAGAAAGAGGAGACTTACAAACTGAATTGTTTCTTGGTTAGATTACCGAAGGAAGAGTGTTTTTGATAGATTGAGGAAACAGGCAAAATGTCTGGAAGAGATTTCTTTTGTTGGCTTCTTAATATCTACATTATGTACAAACAATTTACCAGCTCAAACTGCTGCAACAGAAATCAGCAGGCTTCGAACTTTCAGAGATGAGATAATTTCTTTTGTAAAATCCGCCATATTGTACCTAGAGAATTCTACTACCGTCATTCCATATCAGCCGGCATTTTCAGCCGTGCAAGGAATTCGTAATTCTCTCCTCTCTATCCGTCTTGTACGTGCAAGCGCCGGACGCTATCGCATTCATTGGTACTACGACGGCTAAAACCGTGAGCCAAAACCTTTGTCACGCCTTGTGTAAATATTTCACAACGTCACCTGCTTCCTTTCATAAATCCGACAAAACCTTAATGGTTTGTGTCTTTGAAATGGCCGCTAGTGTGGCTTAAATGCAGGCGTTTAGTGTATGTTTGTGAAACTACCTGAAGAGATCTACTACTAGTCTAGTGTTTAATTTTAATTTTAAAGAATGTAAACCAAATTTAAAAAGAAACAAAAACTTGTAATTTAAAAAAGAAAATTGTAAAACTTCTCGGTCTGCTTATACTACAGAAACTAGGCTGTGCTACTAAGTTAAATTTGCGAGAAGTTACTATTTTATACAATTGCAAATTGCTTGTATAATGTCTTGGATGTCAGCAAATTTTTCAGTTTGACTGTTGTCTGGGCAATAGCCAAACATGTTTACTAAAGAACTTTTGCTATTCCCTACAGGCGAATACACTAGATACATTTTTTGAGAAACCAAATCGAACAAAAACACAGATAGATAAACATACAACACAAAAGTTAACCTACACGAGCTAAAAACGTGTATATTGTATATTGTGGACTGCTTACAATTTCAATCAAAACTGATTAAAAAGTGTTCAATAACTTTTAAACAAATTAAGCTAAACCGATAGGAAGAGCAGTTTTTAAGAGAAGACAAAGTAATGGTTGTTCCGCGCAATCAAGAAAAATTGTTACTCTGGCTTTCATATCAAATTCCTTTTTAAAGTCTCTTGTCTTGAGGAATGGAAGTTATGAAAGTTTTAAATAACCCTCACTTTTCACAAAGTATATACACGACTGAATATTGAAAAAATTATCAGATTTTAAGCTTTTGTAATCACACTCTATTTCCTTCTCTATAAACGAGAGCAAATGGATTGCTCAAATCACCGAAAGCAATAGACCTGCTTTGATTCAATATCTCTACTGCAGGGCCAAACAAAGTTCTCAGAAGCTCTCCTAGAAGACAAACTGTACAAAGTTATAGCAAATCAACTTGAGCAACTAATTTCTTTAAAGCCTTTACTTTTGTTAAGAGAATGCGAGTTACTTTGCTAATGCTATTCGCATTGATATTATTGCTATGCATCTACTAGCTCACTGTACAGCGTTACAGTGTCTTGCCTAAAAAAACCAGCCGTCTTATGTCACGCCGTCAAGTGTTCTCCCTAGGAACGCCTGAAACTCGATGTGCATTTTGTTTGTTTATAGTTGTCAGGTTGTTCGTAATCCAGGTTTAAAAGTTTATCGAGGTTGAAAGTTCTCTTTCGTGGGTAAAGTATTTCCTTTGCTTATTTTTAGAGGACTTAGAGCTTGTAAGCCGTCGTCAAAAGTTGAGAGAAAAAAATGGCTGAAGTCTATAAATGGGTAACACTAATTCTGGACTAGCTTGGTCATGCTTTGAACAACCAAGCCATGGTTAAGTTTTACTGTAGGTAATCATGTCGGGAAGTAATATCCCGCTTGGCACTAAGAGAGACAATGATCTAAGTCTCTTGCCACTACTGTTCAACTGAAGCTAACTGAAACACACACATGCTATGACCGGATTAGTCAGTGCTGCAATATCGGGCATTACAAATCCCTGGGTTAATTAAGTTGTAGATATAATAGGAGCCGCAATTCTTTAAGTGAATGGAGAATGTCTTGTCGCAACAGCCGCTTAACGTGTGAATGCTGACGTTTCTTGTGACTTCACCCTCAGCCACTGTAGGATGACCACCACTCAACCAGATAGGAGAGGCTGCACTACAACGGTTCATCGGTGGACATGTGGTCACCATTTTTGTGCCTGCAGCTCCTTGGAAGCGATACCAGCCATTGAGTGTGTTGTCACATTTCTGATTTTTGGTTATGTAGTCATATCTTCTTTCCGCATCTGTCAGATTTTTGTAGTTCTTACATATGTCAACTAAAAAAAACAAACAAAGTAATACGTAAATAACTCTCCCCTGATCCGTAGATACCTCTGTCGTGCTGTGTCGTTGGGAGTTACTTGTAGTTTGAATACAGTCACTTCATATATTTTGTTCAATTTTACATCACTTTATTACATCTGGTCATGCACAAACATTTCTATATGATTTGTCTTTGTTTCCATTTTTCCTGGAAACAAGGTTGTTAAAAGATCTGGCCACCGAAATATAGCTTCTACAATAGGTATTAATTACCACCTTTTTGTCTGTTTATACGAGAAAATCTTCATATTTACATTTGAAATTTCCAGTTCAAATGCTGTTGGGTAACCTGTATGTAAGCCATAGGTGAATAAATTTGTCCTTCATGCGATGATATTTATCGGCTCTAAGTGGGAGAACATCGCAATCAGCGCCAGTGTTTCTCCACTAAGGTATTTTTACTCTCTGCCATTGGATAAACCGCTGGAGGAATACCGCCCATGATGTGGGATACTTTAACCAACTATGTAGTGGATTCTAACTTCATATGGGTTATTTATTATTTTTTTCCTGATACATGCCTACTTGTTAAATAAGGTTCTTAAATGTGGCAAACCGTCCTTACATAACGAGAAACAAAGTTAGTAACTGTAACTAATTAAAACAGAATAGAAGATATCCCTACTAATGATAAAACTGTGTTGCACCTTCACAATTAAGACCGTTCTTTACAAATCCATCTTTGCACTGGCAGTTGTACGATCCATCCGTATTCCTGCACTCAGAGTTGGCAACAGCATCACATGGGTCGACCTGTGCTACGCACTCGTCGATGTCTTAAAACAAAGGAATCTAAGTGTTACTATTTCAATGTCACAATGGATAGTTAAGTGTCCCATTACGAGCATAAAAGGGAATTCTGGTGGAAATAAACTACTTTACACATTAAAAAGGCGAAAAAAAGTATCAGAGAAATCTCAAGAGAACCTTGTTACGAAGGAAAATAAGTAGAATTGGCGCCTTAAATCCACTCCACAGTTTTTACGTAAAGTCTAGTGCGCAGCTGCAGTTGAATTCGTTGACTCGTCTAAGTAACTAACTCTTCGCATCATCTCGCCTCCACCTGCCCACAAAAGGTGTAAAATCGGCCCTGAATCGAAGCCATACCCATGCGGTCAATTCCCCATCTGTGCCCCCTTCACCAGATTTGAGGTTATGACCATGGAACTACACGCCCTAGTGTGTTTAACATGTGTAACTTTGGGTCGTGTGTCCGCTCACAGGCAAACGTTTACAAAGAAATATGCTGTAAAGAAGGAATTAAAGCATTTCTGCTGGAACAGTAAAAAAGATGAAAGTTTCACAGCAACTCGTAAAAAAGGTTTATCTTTTGGTTTCCTGGTGGCAATAATAGTCAAAGACCACTTTCTTTTTTTTTTCCCTTCTCCAGCGGCTGTCAATTTCTAGGAAATACACCGTTTGATTGGCTCCCAATCTTTGTTACTTTAGCTGTTTTATTATTTACACGAACGATAAGGTTAGTGAGGTTATCTGTTTCGATTACCTGTTTCACATTGCGTTCCATTAAATCCTGCTGCGCAGATGCAGTTGAATCCGTTCACTCGGTCTGTACAGGTCCCGTTGTTCTTACACGGATGACTTGCACAATCATCGATATCTGTTTCAAGGTGATAAGGCAGAAAGTTAATAACGGTCACATTCGATACAACCTGCAACAACTAACAACAAAACTCAATAACAAAACTATGCTTGAAGTTAAAAGATACAACACTGCGCGCAAACAAGTTAGAGAGAGATTAAAACCCGTAGAATTTGAATGAAAATTAACTAATTTTGGTTATAGTTACCTGTTTCACATTGCGTGCCATTAAATCTTGGTGCACAGCTGCAGTTGAATCCGTTCACTCGGTCTGTACAGGTCCTGTTGTTCTTACACGGATGACTTACACAATCATCGATATCTGTTTCAAGGTGATAAGGCAGAAAGTTAATAACGGTCACATTCGATAGAACCTGCAACAACCAACAACAAAACTCAACAACAAAACTATGCTTAAAGTTATAAGATACAACATTGCAAACAACTTAGAAAGAGATTAAAACCCGTAGAATTTGAATGAAAAGTAACTCGTTTTGGTTATGGTTACCTGTTTCACATTGTGTGCCATTAAATCCTGGTGCGCAGTTTACTCGGTCTGTACACTTCCCGTTGTTCTTACAGGGTTGACTTGAACAGTCATCGATATCTGTTTTAAAGGGATAAGGTAGAAAGTTAATAACGGTCATACCGTAAAATACCACGTTAAAGCCCCTCGCTCCCGTATATAAACCTTTCTATTTGCTAACAGAGATATTATTCCCGACATAAGCCTCCCTCCCCCCCTCGGCCGGATACGAGCCTATCTAATGTATAAATCAGAAAACGTTCTGTTCCGTTCTAGTTGTTCCAGTCAAACTAGTGTCTCATAGATGTTTTTGAAACATATTCTCCCTTTATTGTGACGCACAATAAATGTATTATAAATGTAATGGCTCTAAATGTGATGGTATTTTAGCTTTAATTCGTTGCTCAGATACGTTATATCTCCTCGTTCCAAAACAATATTTCTATTTCGCTTAAATGTGCTCCCCCCCCCCGAATATAAGCCCCCCCGTCTTTAAGCCCACACAAAACTCCTTATGAAGTTATATGAGCCCAGGGCTTGAACGCGGCATTTTAGGGTATACGACAAATCCCACAGCAACAATATCTGCAAAATAACCAAAAATGCATAAGATCGTTTATCGGCCCAAATTTCGCTCCTTAGAGACTTGGATAGGTCAGTTGGACATAATTATGGAGAAAAAAGAAAGTTTTGGAAAAAAAGCGTGCTTTTCTTTAATCAAAAATGCATAAGCAAAAATATCTGTGAACATTGCTGTTTTATTATTTACACTATATTTATATTAACTATAAGGTTGGTGAAGTTATCTGTTACGATTACCTGTTTCACATTGTGTTCCATTAAAGCCTGGTGCACAGCTGCAGTTGAATCCGTTCACTCGGTCTGTACAGGTCCTGTTGTTCTTACAGGGATGACTTGCACAATCATCGATATCTGTTTTACGGGGATAAGGCAGAAAGTTAATAACGGTCACCGATAGAACCTGCAACAACCAACAACAAAACTCAATAACAAAACTATGCTTGAAGTTAAAGATACAACACTGCAAACCGACTTAGAAAGAGCTTCAAACCCGTAGAATATGAATGCAAATTAACTAGTTTTGGCAATAGTTACCTGTTTCACATTGTGTGCCATTAAATCCTGGTGCGCAGCCACAGTTGAATCCGTTCACTTGGTCTGTGCAGTTCCCGTTGTTCTTACAGGGATGAGTTGTACAGTCATCGATATCTATTTTAAGGGGATAAGGTAGAAAGTTAACAACGGTCATACCATAAAATCCCACTTTAAAGCCTACTGGGATATAAACCCTTCTATTTGCTAACAGAGATATTATTACCGATATAAGCTCCCCTCCCCCCCTCCACTCCCGGGATACGAGCTTATCTAATGTATAAATCAGATAAAGTTTTGTTCCTTTCCAGTTGTTTCAGTCACACAAGTGTTTTATAGATGTTTTTGGAACATATTCTCCGTTTATTGTGACGCACAATAAATGTATTATAAATGTAATAGTTCTAAATGTAATGGAATTTTAGCTTTAATTCGATAGTCAGATACGTTATATATCCTCGTTCGAAACATTATTTTTATTTCGCTTATATGCCCCCAGATACAAGCCCCCCCCCCCCCCGTCTTCAAGCCTACCTAAAACCTCTTATGAAGTTATATAGGCAAAGGGTATACGATAGAACCCACAGCAACAATATCTGCAAAATAGACAACTGCAACAACATTAATATGTTTCTCCCCTTGTCCAGCTGTTTAAAGATAAAAGGTATAATGAATTTGGATATAGTTACCTGTTTCACATTGTGTGCCATTAAATCCTGGTGTTCAGCTGCAGTTGAATCCGTTCACTCGGTCCGTGCAGGTTCCATTGTTCTTGCAGGGATAACTTGCGCAGTCATCGATATCTGTTTTAGAAGATGCGATTAAAAGGATTAAAATGCGATAGCTTATTTTGTTATATTTGACGGAGCCCTGTCCGGAGCAAATAGACAAAAGAGATCAGTAACTAACTAACTTTCAGAATTATTTTCCTTTTATAAAAAACAACAAAACATCTTTATTAGATATCCATCACTATTATAATCCAGTCAGGGAATGGCAACGGATCTGCTCCTTGAAATATATCTGTTCCACACACAATTTCTTGCTGGGTGGGAATATTCTGATTCTGACCACCCGCTGTCAGTTGCACGGGGAAGATTAACTGTTAATTATTAGTCTAGAGAAGATAGCAGACCTGAAACCTATCTTTTTAGCTCTCGGCTTCATGAGTTATGTGAACGCTCTCGTTGTTTTAACGCTAAACAAATGGTTTTGCTCGGATGGAGCCCAATTGGGTTTTAAAGCTGGGCTTGTTCTTTATATTTGTGGCTTTCGGCTTCTTGACGTTCATAAATGCTATTGCTGTTTTAACTCTAAACAAATAGTTTTGCGCGGATCGAGCCCGATTGGGTTTTAAAGCTGGGCTTGTTCTTTATGAAGAGCATTTCATAAATTAAACAGTCTATGTCCATGCCTTGAACGTTATTTTTGCTATGGAGACGCTTATTGGAAGGTTTTATTAAAACACACTCCTGGTTATTACATTAATAGAAAGGTAACATAACCTGAATATAAAAGTTCGTAAAAATTTGATTTAGCGCCAAGGTTGCAATTTTCGCAAATATGCCTTGTTTTGCAAAATACAGAGTCTCTAATCACAGACTCACAGAAACAGCCTGGAAGTTTAGGCATTTTATTGGAAGAAGCCTTTGTAAATAATAAATCGAGGTAAAACCTCGAACGTCTATTTACCTAGTTTAGACATGTCACAACGAGCCAGGACTACCTCGCCAGGTTTAATTGAATCGAACCAGTAATTACCGCTGACTGCGTCTTCTCCTTCACTCGCCCTGATTTCGGCGCACGACTCAGCTGGCAACTCGGGAATGGATCCGAGGGGAACTAAAAATAGAAAAGTCAAAAACATTGTTTTTTTAGCGCTTTCTTGTCATTACTAAATACCACTATTGTTAAGCACTCTTCACGAAAAACTGCGGGCTTAGTTTGTAGTTCTCGGGATGTAATGAGATTCTGGGCACGCTTGTGTAAGATAGAAATACTATCCTTAAAAAAAAAAGATGGAGATGAACATTCAAAGACGAACAATACCTCTTTCCCTGAATCGTTTAATATAGAACCGATCGCAGTCCGGAACAAAATCTTCGGGTCTGGCTTCTTTGGTGCGGTTGTTCAACTCACATATGCCTTGGCTGATGACGTAGTTAAAGCTTTGACATCTGACGTCATCATCACACTTGTCTAAACAATTAAGCGCAATTCCGGTCCTCTCCTCGATGAAGGTATGTCCTTTCAACATCATGCCACGGATGGAGTACTTGCCTTGAATTATACACTGCTGAGCGTCCAGTTTATAAAACATCTGAGACATCAGAAGCACCGTGATGGCCATACTTATGCCAGCTTCTGAAACTGTCATATGGAGAGAAAAATATCGAGTATTGCATAATATGTTTCTTGTACCTTGCATAAAAAATTAACTGTTAGATGCAAGCGAGCAACTCGCTCTCTTATAGCTGAGTGTCAATGAGCAAAAATACCTATGAATGGCAGCGACACAACACGCCACCTCTTATTACACAGTGTTGCTTGTAAGCAATCTTGAAATAAATTTAGGGAGCGGCTGGTGAGGGAATCATTGAAATTTACTTCATTTAGTGAAAAAGAGAGGTGAAAAACTCAGACTGCGTCCACACTACATTTGAGAAATTTGAAAACACGGCTATCTTTCTACGGTTAGGCCTACCGTCTCCTCTAATCCGTCACGAAAACGCTCTTCGAACAGGAGGAATTTGAAAACACGGCTTTCTTTCTATGGTTAGGCCTACCGTCTCCTCTAACTCGCCATGAAAACGCTCTTCCAACAGGAGGAATTTGAAGACACGGCTATCTTTCCATGGTTAGACCTACCGTCTCCTCTAACCCGTTATCAAAACGCTCTTCAAACAGGAGGAATTTGAAAACGCCGGCTTGCGTTCTAGTGTGCGTGGACGGGAAAAATTTTGAAAACAGAGCTTTTAGGGGTGGCGAATGGTAAATGCGAGATTTGGCGAGACGACGAGATTAGCGTTTTTCTTTGCGAGCCCGGGACATTTCGATTTCTCAATTGCGAGACCGAGACTTTAAAGTGTTTTGAATGCGAACTCAAGACGTTCAGCTTAACTTTACTAAAAAAAAAATAAACAAATCGGTACTTCGCGACTTTCTTAGCCTGGAGAAAAATCGAGACTGCGAGACAGCTTTGTGACAAAAATCGAGACTGCGAGACACACATAACCACTAAAAGTCGACGAGAATGCGAGACCGGTGAAATTCGGCGAAAATTTTGCGAGACCCATGGTTTTTGAAGGACCTAGCTTTTCGAACACGATGACATCGCAATAATCAAGCGATTTCCGTGTCAGAGTTTTCCTCAAACACACGTCCAAAATGACCGGTGATTGTAGCATTTTCCAAATTTTTTCATTGTAGCGTCCAAGAAAAACATTTACTACGTTTTTATATGTGGTCTGTTGTATTAATAACCTGTAACGCTGGCGGTTTTTTTTTTTTGTCTGGAAAAGAGCTGGTTAAATTTATTTACGCATCAACCTAACTTTTTGTTTGCTTTCTTCAACTTACTGAATCCAAGATAAGGCTCGCTTAGACAAAAAGAGGACAAAAAAGTTCAACAAATACACAAAACGAACGAAAACAAATGAAACGCTCGAGTTCGCTCGCTCAAGAGAAAACCGCATACGGGCCTCCAAACCGCAACATACTTAAACAAGAAAGATGTTTTCCGCATAATTTGACTAATTGAGGGATTTTAATGATGACATACGGTAATTTCATACGGTGAAGAAAATGGGGTATTTCAAATCCACCTGTTACTGGTAATAACTTCCTTTATTGATTCTCGAGTGCTTTGGAGCACGTAAGAAGTCGTTTTTAGTTTTAGGCTATAGAATTCAAAGTATAATTACCTTAATTGCAGAAGACTGACCGAAAAAAACTGAGACACAACCCATGGGCATAAAGTTCCTATTTTTGTTTATGATTAAATTCAGATAATATATTTGTTAACAACAGCAGTACGTATAGCAGGATATGTTTGTTAGACTATTACAAGAAAGCCCACATTTCGATTATTTGCCGTTTGAACTCCAAATTTCCGTGCCCTTCGAAGGTTTTTGAAAGATCTCTCCTCAAAGATCACCTTGCCGATTTTATTAACGAAAAATGCAGCATCACCCTTTTTTAGGCGATATAATACAAATTAGACACGCATTTTACAGACCTCTTTTCCCATCTAGTAAGAAAATAGCTGGTTTTGATATTCTAGCTACCTCTTCGTCTTTATTTATGTGCTAACTGAGAATTATTTTTAAGAATGTAGTGATGCTATAAAATAAATGCAAGTAGCAATTTCTCGTACCAACTCTCGTAAAGAATTATGCGTCGGCAATCGTGTCAAAAGGCGCTGTTACAGTTGGTTATTAACATGCCTTGCATTGCTGTCACGAAAACGTGCGAGACATGTCCAATTCAGGGAGAGTTACACTAGACGACACTTCGTGCAAATTGCCTCGTAGATGCGCAATAAAATTGTGAGACAAAATTACTAATAAATTCCGGTAAATTTATTCAAATGTTATTTGTGGAAAACTTAGCGATGATGTATCAAGAACTTGAAACCTCCTTGAAAATGGTTTTCTTTATCTTACAGTATTTTGATATTACAACTATCGGCTTTAAAATACCAAAGAGTGCTAAATAAACAAAGCTTCCACGAAGGACAAAGAAGACAAAAATGACTGAGCTGTAACTTTTAGAAGATTAGTTTCCCAAATGACCACAAAAGACTGTGATCTAGATGATAGTCTCTTAATTATCACCATCATTACCATCATTATCGAGAAAACTATTGAACCAAATAAGTTCATTTATATTTTTGCATGGGTCTTATCTTTTAAACTTTTCGTGTATCTTCAATTAAGGACCGAAATTGCTTTCGCAAAAGAGACAGACGGGAGATAAAAATGTTACCAAAAAACACGCATTTTTCTCCGTTTTTGTGAGTGATTAATGAAATATCGTCTCAGTTTTACCTGAGAAATTTTATCATAACAATTTTGCGTGATCTTGGCGAGTTCCAGCTGAATTAAAATATTGACGGTGTTCAGACAAACTCAGAAAAACTCACACAAACTCGGATTCTAGGTCAAATTGGAATTTTAAAATGTCGATATTCAAAAAGATAGCAAAATAGGAGTACCCGGAAGAAAACATGACCGAGAAGAAGAGGTTGAAGAGAAGAACCAACAGCAAACTCAACCCACTTATGAGACAGAGTTTGGGATGCCAGCCCAGGCAAGTGGATGTTAGGATACACAAAGTAGGATAGTATAAAACGCGATTGAAAGGCTATCAATGAAAATGTAAGGACATTTTGGAACTCACCCTGAGCTTGCGTTTGACGAAGCGTTATTGAAATCGATGACGCAAAAATGAGGAGCGCAGAAACATTCATTTTTCACCGCAACGAACGTCTTCAGTTCTGAAGTCCTATGAGAAGAGTTGAGCTAGCACCAGCTGGCGATGTGAAGTCGACAGATAACCAGCTCTTTACAAGTCAACACTGTAATAAGGGATGGCGTGTTTTGTCTCTGTCATTCAGAGCTATTTCTGCTCATGTCAGTTTGGCTCCTCCTGCTCCTACTAGAACTTTCCGTTTAAATTACGCACTTATTATGTGAACAAAATATTTCTATCTGCGGGTTTCTCAACTAAACTTATAAGAAGGAATTCCTTCTTGCGCTTGTTTATGAGTGTTTAGTTCAATGAAAGATGCGTTCCAAACTCATGTTTTTAACAATCACTCAGTTAAAAACCTGGAATTTCGACGGCATTTTCCGTGTTCCCTATCTTTGTTTTGGTTCTTTATTATGAATTAAACATTGATTTCGTTGTTTTCATCTTATTAATTTTTTTTTTCTTCAGATTTGTTCGAGATAGAGTTGGCCTAAATGTTGAAAGCATATCTATAACAGGACGTCATTGCGACTTCCACTGTTAGCTTAACTATATTCCTCGGCTTTGTTGACGTTTTGGCAAAAGGTAGGATGTTAAACAATTTATTTTACAGCCCTGCAAGCATGTGATTGTCTTAAGTTAAAAGTTAGTTAATTAATTAAACGCTATCCAAACAAATGAATTTAAATTTACTGGCTTTTCCTTTTGCAAACAAATTGACATGTTGTCTGCTTCTCATTTTGCCACACTCCTAAATTGGAAAAAAAAAACATATATATTCAGGCGCCAAGTTACGCTTACGATGTAAATATGGGAAACTATTTTATTCCGAAGACCTTTTATTTTGTATTTCGATAAAGCAACAACTCATGTCTTTACTTTTACTCAGTTAAAAATCTTGAATTCCCATGGCATTTTTCGTGTTCTCCACCTTTGTCTTTGTTCTTTACTGAAAATATAAATATAAATTTCGTTGTTTTTCTGTTAAAAATATATTGTTTTTTAGCTCAAGGTGGCTCAAGATTAATTAACCTGAATATTGAATAAATATATGTTAGGGCGTTATTGCAGCTTCGAGCTAAGCCTATATTCAAATCAAAAATAATAATAATAATAATAATAATAATAATAATAATGATGATGATGATGATAATATTAATATATTATTACTTTTATTATCATTTTTTTATTTTTAAAGGGAGTGATATCAAAAATTATATTCTGCAGGCCTCCATGCACATGGAAACTTTGTATTTTGGAAAACTGGTCGCTTACGAGAGGTGGTCGCAACCGGAGGTTCGACTATATACTACATGTTATTATGTCACTCTTGGTCTAGAGGCAAGCCAACAAAAGACGACCACATGTATAATTTCCAAGTTAAAAGTTTAACACTTGGTAACCACGCACTGAATGGTAATTTCATTTCCGGTGGGTGCGGAGTGGAAGACGGTTAACAAACATCACTGACATGCGCAGAACATTGACGGAAGTCATTTGTTGTTTCCGGTAGCCGTTGCAATCTGTCACGGCCGTCCTTGCTAAAGGTCTGTCTCCTCGACAAGGCTTGTATATATACCGAACAATAAGGGACCATTCAATATTTATGCCTTGGGGGAAGGGGGAAGGGGGCTGGAAAATAAGAGGGGGAATGATCAAAAAATTAGAAAATGAAGAGGGGGTCACTAAAATGAATAAGGATAGGAGTGGGGGGCTATGTATTTCTTTTAGCCATATAGAGCATACCGGTGAACACTTCCAAACAGTCCACTTACATGGGTCAACTAATACAAAAAAAGGCACGACAGTGAGAGAACGACCTCACAATATTGCGCCCAGATCGGGTTTGGCCAGAGACCTGTGCTACAACAGGTACTCTGTAACTGTTGGTTTCCTTTTGAATCACTCTCGCTTTCCGATGAATCAGAGCTGCAAAGATGCGAAATAACGATATCATCTTCGCTGTCACTTTCCGCATCAGAACTGCTGTGAATATGATTGTCACTGTTATCATCTTGCAGTACTTCGTGCCGCTGAAGAGAGACACGGTTATCAAGTACCTCACCCATTCTGATCAAGGCATGTGCAATGACCCGTGGCACCTTATCATTTTTCTTGCCCTTTAATTTAAGGTTAAAATGACTGACGGAGCTTCTCAAGCTCCTGATTGCTTAATTGCCCAACTTTACCAGTGCGACAAGGAGTGTTCCAATCATAGTCCTCGAAGCATTTCTGTTGTTTCTGCTTGCGTTTCCTGTTGTCTCTACTTGCATTTCTCACGTCATGTATCTGTTTAAGTTTGCATCAGGTCTTGCGGGTTCTTTAGCATTATTTTCTTTTGACATGCTTTTAACAACACAATTCTTTGCTGTTTCATTGAAAAAGTATTTTTGGATTGAACAATTTGCATGGCAGAAATTGAATGACAACGTGAGGCCTGTTCTTATTATATATTTCTTTCATTATCTATATTTATGCTTCTTTACATTTTATTTCTTCCATGCCGGCTGCCTTGGAATTCATCACCAAAGTTGTCAACTGGAACCGAGAGTAACAGCGAAGGCTATTTTAAGTACTTGTATAAGGACCTAAAGCACGAAAGGCCCAGGTAATTCAACAAAATACTCCCAGACATGTACAGACATGTACAACCTAGACTACGTGTAGTCCCTCTTTCGCTTAGTCCGTCGTGCGTGACGCGAAAGAAAACCGCTAGAAAAAAAATGGCCGCGCGAAATCCTTTTGCGCGGCCATATTTTTTCTCGCGGTTTTCTTTCGCGTCACGCACGACGAACTAAGCGAAAGAGGGACTACTCGTAGTCTATGCACAACCCTATTTGCTGGATAACTTTACAAGGAAAGGAAAAGAAGATTTCAAACCCAAAAATATCATGAAAAGGTCAAGCATGACATGAGTGTACTTTATTTCTGAAACAAATGAAACCTCCTGTTTTAAATTTATTAGAATGTCCCCGACACAACTAAGGCCTAATCATATAGGCATTGTGTCCAAAGGTGTTAAAAAATTCGAAAAAATTATGTCCCAAATGAAAAAGGAAGAAAATAACATCCCATCTAATTTGGGGACACTTTTTAACAGAAATAAACTTAAGCCATGGGCCAGTGAGCAATATCAGTATACTAAAGCAGTACAAGAGGAACTTGCTCAAATGAAAGGAGGTGTCAGTGACAAATAAGAGAAGTTTATAAGCATAAAGCAAAGTCTTGACCGAGCATTCAAAGGTTTGCTAAATAAGACAGGAATGAAGAACGGAAGAAAAAGAAAAGCTGAAAAGGGAAAGAAAGACCGCCTAAACAAAATCCAAGAAGAAACAAGGCGTAAAATCATCAAACGTGATTCTGAGGAAGCTTCCAAGTTTATTACAAAACAAATACTTGTTTTAAATGAACTAGAAAAATTGAGAGCAGACTGGCACAAAGCTCGATTAGCAAGCCTCATTAACAAGGGAAATTGGCATCCAGAAGCAAGGATATGTGCACTTGCGCTTATGCAAAGCTCGCCGATTAAGAATTAGAGGCGAACTGCCATGAAGAGGAAGGACATAGTGAAGAAGAAGTGAAAATTAAAAAAGATCATTGCAAAGAAAGAAAGAAGTGGTGGAGGATAATAAAGAATTCAATGAAAGAAATTAAGTGTCATTGTCAGAGAAAAGCGGGCAGTACCAAAAGATCGAGGTCGGCCGTTTACCTTCACCTTTTCACAGTATAAGAGCTATCCGAAAAGATTAACAGCCATGACATTTAAAGGAATTTTATTAAGTTTAACATTCTGAAACGTGTACATGAGTCTTTTTTAAAACAAACATATATTTACAGATTTATTGCATTCATGTCTGGATGGAACAAATGTTTTAACCATCGAGTTTAGAGATTGTAATTCTAATCTAATCAATTCAATCCTGTGTTTACTCGCCCTCATTTCCATCCAAATCTCTACAAGTAGGCTCTTCAGTCGTTATTAACAGACTGGAAAAATTTATATGAAGAGAAGTTATTCTTCGCCGTATTTCTTATGCGTTTAACACTGACGGCAAGTTAATGTTTAAAACGAACCATGGTTATGTGGCATGTTTTGATTTCCCAACAGAAACACCTTTCGAGATAACATCATTACGTTCAATCCAGACTTCTGGCACATTTAAACAATAAAGCAATATTTACACCGACAGGTTATAACTATATCATGCATTCAGAAAGAATGCTTTAATTTACTAACACAGAAGTTTTTACCCTAAATTTCCAAGATAATTCACATTAATTTGCTTTGATCTTGCCTCGCTAGGCTTGGTGAATGGTTTAAAAGCCCAGCGTCACATTCTCAAGCAATCCTAGCTAAGCCTCGCTCGCACATCTTATCTCGAGTTCGTATTCGAGTTCAATATTGCTTCAGTCGAATGTCTGTGTCCTTTTTGATTGGTCAAAGTGATTACCTTGGTTGTCGTTTTACCACAGTCAGTTAAAAACCTCTCTATGGGTTGAATATTAAAATATGTTGGATAAGTCATTACTAAACGTTGTATTGTACCTAATGTAATTTAATTAGTACTGCATTAAGATGGCATTGGGCCCCAGTGTAGCGTGATAGCGCGCAAGTCATTTGCACAGTTTGAAAATTGTATTTAGATTGAAAATTAATTGGTTTCTGCTGGAATGTGTAAGAGAACTAATAACTTCGTGGGATGCCAATTTAACCGGGAAAGAAATTTGGTGGGATAAGAGTTAGTTTCATCCTCAACTTGAATTATCATTTAAGTTAATTTGTTGCTATTTGAAATCTACTTCTGCATCATAAACAAATTAATCAGCAATACTTCCAACGCTTTTCTTTGGACTCCTGGTGCCTTTTGTCGCACGGAAAACTTGACAGAAGCACTATCATGCTACTGGCCCTTTGAATAACTTTAGCGCTGCGGTAAATATAACTAAACATACATGTGTATGTATACCTTAGTTGTACTAAACCCATTAAACATTACATTATTTTGAGTAACAAGGTTAATAATAATTACTGTTATAATAATAAAGAGTCCTTATTCATAGTTTTAAGTAGACGTTAAAACTTACAAGGTGCTTATAGAGTTAACAATTGTCCCAATAATAACAATTTTTAACTATAATCCAACTTGTAAGCAAGGCAATTTTGGGCATTTTGTAGTTTCTGCCAGAAATTGTCTCGTATCCACTATATTTAAACTGTAAGGCAAATGAGAAAAGTTAGAAAGGAGTATTGATATTCATTACTAACATATGCAGAATCAAATAACAAAGGTACTGGACGTATATCTATAGGTGATAATTGTCTGTTTAAATACGTTACACGATGTTAGCACTACAGCTTAAATATATTTACAAAATTAAAGTAAGGAATTTGATCATTTCCTGAAAGATGCCTGTGTGTGGAAATAACTTCGTTGCCTGGAGTCTATCACAGTGGAGTTAACTAACGAATATGAAGACTAAGATTGCGAAATAATGTCCTAATGACGTAAGGCAAAATCCTTGAAGAATTAAACAAAGTTTAATGTAAATCGATCTGATAAAAACTGAAATTTTCATATTAATCTGATCAGAAAGTTGAAACACCCAAAAGAATTTTGAGACAGATGTTGGGCTAAAAGAAAGAGGAGACTTACAAACTGAATTGTTTCTTGGTTAGATTACCGAAGGAAGAGTGTTTTTGATAGATTGAGGAAACAGGCAAAATGTCTGGAAGAGATTTCTTTTGTTGGCCTCTTAATATCTACATTATGTACAAACAATTTACCAACTCACACTGCTGCAACAGAAATCAGCAGCCTTGGAACTTTCAAAGATGAGATAATTTCTTTTGTAAAATCCGCCACATTGTACCTAGAGAGTTCTACCACCGTCATTCCATATCAGCCGGCATTTTCAGCCGTGCAAGGAATTGGTAATTCTCTCCTCTCTATCCGTCTTGTACGTGCAAGCGTCGGACGCTATCGCATTCATTGGTACTACGGCGGCTAAAACCGTGAGCCAAAACCTTTGTCACGCCTTGTGTAAATATTTCACAACGTCACCTGCTTCCTGTCATAAATCCGACAAAACCTTAGTGGTTTGTGTCTTTGAAATGGCCGCTAGTGTGGCTTAAATGCAGGCGTTTAGTGTATGTTTGTGAAACTACCTGAAGAGATCTACTACTAGTTTAGTGTTTAATTTTAATTTTAAAAAATGTAAACCAAATTTAAAGAAAAACAAAAAGATGTAATTTTAAAAAAAAAATTGTAAAACTTCTCGGTCTGCTTATACTACAGAAACTAGGCTGTGCTACTAAGTTAAATTTACGAAAAGTTACTATTTTATACAATTGCAAATTGCTTGTATAATGTCTGGGATGTCAGCAAATTTTTAAGTTTCACTCTTGTCTGGGCAATAGCCAAACATGTTTACTAAAGAACTTTTGGCATTCCTTTCAGGCGATTACTCTAGATAAATTTTTTGAGAAACCAAATCGAACAAAAGCACAGATAAACATACAACACAAAAGTTAACCTACACGAGCTAAAAACGTGTATATTGTATATTGTAGACTGCTTATAATTTCAATCAAAACTGGTTAAAAAGTGTTCAATAACTTTTAAACAAATTAAGCTAAACCGATAGGAAGAGCAGTTTTTAAGATAAGACAAAGTAATGGTTGTTCCGCGCAATCAAGAAAAATTGTTACTCTGGCGTTCATATCAAATTTCTTTTTAAAGTCTCTTGTCTTGAGGAATGGAAGTTATGAAAGTTTTAAAAACCCCTCACTTTTCACAAATTATATACACGACTGAATATTGAAAAAATTATCAGATTTTAAGCTTTTGTAATCACACTCTATTTCTTTCTTTATAAACGAGAGCAAATGGATTGCTCAAATCACCCAAAAGAATAGACCTGCTTTGATTGAATATCTTTACTGCAGGGCCAAACAAAGTTCTCAGAAGCTCTCTTAGAAGAAAAACTCTACAAAGTTATAACAAATCAACTTGAGCAACTAATTTCTTTCAAGCCTTTACTTTTATTAAGAGAATGCGAGTTACTTTGCTAATGCTATTCGCATTGATATTATTGCTATGCATCTACTAGCTCACTGTACAGCGTTACAGTGTCTTGCCTAAAAAAAAAAACAGCCGTCTTATGTCACGCCGTCAAGTCTTCTCCCGAGAAACGCCTGAAACTCAATGTGCATTTTGTTTGTTTATAGTGGTCAGGTTGTTCGTAATCCAGGTTTAAGAGTTGATGGAGGTTTAAAGTTTTCTTTCGTGGGTAAAGTATTTTCTTTGCTTACTTTAGAGGACATAGAGCTTGTAAGCCGTCGTCAAAAGTTGAGAGAAAAAAAAATGGCTGAAGTGTATAAATGGGTAACACTAATTATGGACTAGCTTGGTCATACTTTGAACAACCAGGCCATGGTTAAGTTTTACTGTAGGTAATCATGTCGGGAAGTAATATCCCGCTTGGCACTAAAAGAGACAATGATCTAAGTCTCTTGCCACTACTATTCAACTGAAGCTAACTGAAACATACGCATGCTATGACCGGATTAGTCAGTACTGCAATATCGGGCAGGACAATTCCCCGGGTGTAATAACCTGTAGATATAATAGGAGCTGCAGTTCTTTACTTGAATGGGGAAAAATGTGCCACAACAGCCTCCATACCGGTGAATGCAGACTTTTCTTGTGACTGTACCCTCAGCCACTGTAGGATGACCACCACTCAACCAGATAGGATAGTGTGCATCACAACGGTCCATCGGTGGACATGTGGTCACCATTTTTGTGCCTGCAGCTCCTTGGAAGCGATACCAGCCATTGAGTCTGTTGTCACATTTGTAGTTTACTGTTACGTAGTCATATTTTCTTTCTGCATCTGTCAGATTTTGGTAAATTTGCCAGTGACATACATCAACTAAAGGAAATACACAAATGTGTAAATAAATATGTGATAAACACAGAAGACATTTGACATATGTCGTCTTGTGTTGCGTAGTCATATCTTCTTTCCGCGTCTGTCTGATTTTGGTAGTTCTTACATATCTCAACTAAAAAAAACAAACAAAGTAATACGTAAATAACTCTCCCCTGATCCGTAGATACCTCTGTCGTGCTGTGTCGTTGGGTGTTACTTGTAGTTTGAATACAGTCACTTCATATATTTTGTTCAATTTTACATCACTTTATTACATCCGGTCATGCACAAACATTTCTATATGATTTGTCTTTGTTTCCATTTTTCCTGAGAACAAGGTTGTAAAAAGATCTCGCCACCGAAATATAGCTTCTACAATAGGTATTAATTACCAGCTTTTTGTCTGTTTATACGAGAAAATCTTCATATTTACATTTGAAATTTCCAGTTCAGATGTTGTTGGGTAACTTGTAGGTAAGCCATAGCTGAATAAATTTGTCCTTCAGGCGATGATATTTATCGGTTCTAAGTGCAAGAACATCGCAATAGCGCCAGTGTTTCTCCACTAAGGTGTGTTTACTCTCTGGCATTGGATAAACCGCTGGAGGAATACCATGTGGGATACTTTAACCAACTATGTAGTGGATTCTAACTTCATATGGGTTATTTATTATTTTTTTCCTGATACATGCCTACTTGTAATATAAGATTCTTAAATGTGGCAAACTGTCCTTACATAACGACAAATAAAGTTTTTAACTGTAGCTAATTAAAACAGAATAGAAGATATCCCTACTAATGATAAAACTGTGTTGCACCTTCACAAATAGCGCCGTTCTTTACAAATCCATCTTTGCACTGGCAGGTATACGATCCATCCGTATTCTTGCACTCAGAGTTGGCAACAGCAACACATGGGTCGACCTGTGCTGCGCACTCGTCGATGTCTAATAACAAAGGGATCTAAGTGTTACATTTTCAATGTCACAATGGATGGTTAAGTGTCCCATTACGAGCATAAAAGGGAATTCTGGTGGAAATAAACTACTTTACACATTAAAAAGGCGAAAAAAAGTATCAGAAAAATCTCAAGAGAACCTTGTTACGAAGGAAAATAAGTAGAATTGGCACCTTAAATCCACACCTATAGCAGATACATTTTATTTGAGTAATCGTGTGGCTGGCTAACGGGAAACTTTCAGTGATATCAACCACACAGTACTGCCATCTGCCCATCGATTGTAGGCGTTTCATCCCTGCTACTTGCATGTGGTATTACCTGCTGTTATCTACAGCGATTATCTCATTCACAGTGTTCCAGTAAAGTCTACATGTAGTGCGCAGCTGCAGTTGAATTCGTTCACTCGTCTAAGTAACTAACTCTTCGCATCATCTCGCCTCCACCTGCCCACAAAAGGTGTAAAATCGGTCCTGAATCGAAGCCATACCCATGCGGTCAATTCCCCATCTGTCCCCCCTTCACCAGATTGGAGGTTATGACCATGGAACTACACGCCCTAGTGTGTTTAGCATGTGTAACTTTGGGTCGTGTGTCCGCTCACAGGCAAACGTTTACAAGGAAATATGCTGTAAAGAAGGAATTAAAACATTTCTGCTGGAAAAGTAAAAAAGATGAAAGTTTCACAGCAACTCGTAAAAAGGTTTATCTTTTGGTTTCCCCGTGGCCATAGTAGTCAAAGACGACTTTCTTTTTTTTTTTTCCCTTTTCCAGTGGCTGTCAATTTCTAGGAAATACACCTTTTGATTGGCTCCCGATCTTTGTTAACTTTGCTGTTTTATTATTTACACGAACGATAAGGTTGGTGAGGTTATCTGTTTCGATTACCAGTTTCACATTGCGTTCCATTAAATCCAGGTGCGCAACTGCAGTTGAATCCGTTCACTCGGTCTGTACAGGTCCCGTTGTTCTTACAGGGATGAGTTGCACAATCATCAATATCTGTTTCAAGGTGATAAGGCAGAAAGTTAATAACGGTCACATTCGATAGAACCTGCAACAACTAACAACAAAACCCAATAACAAAACTATGCTTGAAGTTAAAAGATACAACACTGCGCGCAAACAACTTAGAGAGAGATTAAAACCCGTAGAATTTGAATGAAAATTAACTAGTTTTGGCTATAGTTACCTGTTTCACATTGTGTGCCATTAAATCCTGGTGCACAGCTGCAGTTGAATCCGTTTACTCGGTCTGTGCACTTCCCGTTGTTCTTACAGGGATGACTTGTACAGTCATCGATATCTGTTTCAAGGTGATAAGGCAGAAAGTTAATAACGGTTATACCATAAAATTTCACGTTAAAGCTTCCCGGATCTAAACCCTATTTGCTAACAGAGATATTAATTATTCCAGATATTAGCGCCCCCACCCCCCAACCCCAAACCCGGATACGAGCCCATCCAATGTATAAATCAGATAACGTTCTGTTCCTTTCAAGTTGTTCCAGTCACACTGGTGTTTTATGAATGTTCTTGAAATATATTCTCCGTTTATTGTAAAAATAAATGTATTATAAATCTAATAGTTCTAAAGGTATTGGTATGTTAGCTTTAATTAGTTGCTCAGTTACGTCTTATATCGTCGTTCCGAAACATTATTTTTATTCCACTTATATCCCCCCCCGGATATAAGCACGCCCGTCTTTAAGCCCACACAAAACCCCTTATGACGTTATATGATCACAGGGCTTTAACTTGGGATTGTACGGTATACGATAGAACCCACAACAACAATATCTGCAAAATAACAAAAAATGCATAAGATCGTTTAACGGCCCAAATTTCGCTCCTTAGAGACTTGGATAGGTCAACTGGACAGAATCAAGGAGAGAAAAGAAAGTTGTGGAAAAAAAGTGTGCTTTTCTTTAACCAAAAATGCATAAGCAAAAATATCTGTTTCTCCTCTCTTCAAGCAGTTTAAAAATCGAAGGAAAATGAATTTTGGACATAGCTACCTGTTTCACATTGTGTGCCATTAAATCCTGGTACACAGCTGCAGTTGAATCCGTTCACTCGGTCTGTGCAGGTCGCGTTGTTCTTACAGGGATGACTTTTACAGTCATCGTTATCTGTTTTAAAGGAAAAATGTAGAAGGTTAATAACTGTGAGGAGAGAAAACCAGATTATTTAGTATATTTTATATATTTGCTTTAGATATATTTTTTTTTAGTTCATTTTGCGTTTCTAAGTTACAGTTTACTATTCCAGTTCATTAACCGTAACAAACACCTGCTATTTTTGTTGTAGATCATAACTGTAATAAGCGCTGAGCTGTAACTACTACCTGCGATAGTCTTTTTGTGAAACTGTCAACTACCTGTATTGTTTTGAAAGTTATTAATGTTGCAAACTACAAATTCCGTTACAGCTAATCGAGCTCCCTGAAATGTATTAGATAATGTTAAGTTCAGACTTTTTAATAACTTTACGTAATCCTTTAGAATCGTGTTTTGGGCTTAAAGAGTCGTGCCTTGTAAAATATTCTCTGGTTGCGTTCTTGGATTAAAACGATATCGTTGGACATAAAGTCTAATTGCTGTTGGCGTCTCTAACGATAACTCCCTGTAAAAGATTTCGGTACTGATCTCCGCAACCAGAAATTTTCACCAGGTTTTTACAGAAGTGCTTTCCTTGGTCAAAAATCTATTATCATATAACGGTCATATATGATAGAACCCACAGCAACAATATTTGCAAAATAAACAACTGCAACAACAAAAATATGTTTCTGTCCATTCCAAGCGGTTTAAAAAGTACTGTAAGCGAAATAGAAAGAGATTTAAAAGAAAGTCCTAACAAATGAAGAAAAATGAATTTTGGCTGTAGTTACCTGTTTCACATTGTGTCCCATTAAATCCTGGTGCGCAGCTGCAGTTGAATCCGTTCACTCGGTCTGTGCAGGTCCCGTTGTTCTTACAGGGATGACTTGCACAGTCATCGATATCTGTTTTAGAAGATAAGATTGAAAGGATTAAAATGCAATTGCTTATGTTGTTACACTTGACGGAGCCCGACTCGGAGCAAATAGGCAAAAGAGATCACTAACTAACTTTCAGAGAGTTTTTTGCTTTTTATAAAGAAAAACAAAATATCTTTATCAAATGTCCATCACTATCACAATCCAGTCAGGGAATGGCAACGGATCTGCTCCTTGAAATATCTCTGTTCCACGCACAACTTCTTGCTGGGTGGGAATCTTCTGGTTCTGACCACCCGCTGTCAGTTGCATGGGGAAGATAGAGCCTGTTTGCCTGTTAATTATTAGTCTAGAGAAGATAGCAGATCTGGAACCTATCATTTTAGCTCTCAGCTTCATGAGCTATATGAACGTTGTTTTAACTCTAAACAAATAGTTTTCCTGGGATGGAGTCCGATTGGGTTTTAAAGCTGGCCTTGTTCTTTATCTTTATGGCTCTCGGCTTCTCGACCTTCATAAATGCTATTCCTGTTTTAACTCCAAACAAATAGTTTTGCTCGGATGGAGCCTGATTGGGTTTTAAAGCTGGGCTTCTTCTTTATGAAGAGCATCTCATAAATTAAACAGCCTATGTCCATGTCTTGAACGTTCTTTTCGCTATGGAGACGCTTATTGGAAGGGTTTATTAAAACACACTCCTGGTTATTACATTAATAGAAAGGTAACATAACCTAAATATAAAAGTTCGTAAAAATTTGATTTAGCGCCAAAGTTGCACTTTTCGCAAATATGCCTTGTTTTGTAAAATACAGAGTCTCTAATCACAGACTCACAGAAACAGCCTGGAAGTTTAGGCATTTTATAGCGCGTAGATGAGGCTTATTGCAAGAAGTTTGTAAATAATAAATCAAGGTAAAATCCCGAACGTATAGTTACCTAGTTTAGACATGTCACAACGAGCCAGGACTGCCTCGCCAGGTTTAGTTGAATCGAACCAGTAATTACCGCTGACTGCATCTTCTCCTTCGCTCGCCCTGATCTCGGCGCACGACTCAGCTGGCAACTCGGGAATGGATCCGAGGGGAACTAAAAATAGAAAAGTCAAAGACATTGTTTTTTTAGCGCTTTCTTGTCATTACTAAACACCACTTTTGTTAAGTACTCTTCACGAAAAACTGCGGGCTTTGTTTGTAGTCCTCGGGATGCAATGAGATTCTGGGCACGCTCGTATAAGATACGAGTACTATCCTTAAAAAAAAAGATGGAGATGAACATTCAAAGAAGAACAATACCTCTTTCCCTGAATCGTTTAATATAGAACCGATCGCAGTCCGGAACAAAATCTTCAGGTCTGGCTTCTTTGGTGCGGTTGTTCAACTCACATATGCCTTGGCTGATGACGTAGTTAAAGCTTTGACATCTGACGTCATCATCACACTTGTCTAAACAATTAAGCGCAATTCCGGTCTTCTCCTCGATGAAGGTATGTCCTTTCAACATCATGCCACGGATGGAATATTTACCTTGAATTATACACTGCTGAGCGTCCAGTTTATAAAACATCTGAGACATCAGAAGCACCGTGATTGCCATACTTATGCCAGCTTCTGAAACTGTCATATGGAGAGAAAAATATCGAGTCTTGCATAATATGTTTCTTGCACCTTACATAAAAAATTAACTGTTAGATGCAAGCGAGCATCTCGCTCTCTTATAGTTGAGTGTCAATGAGCCAAATTCCTCTGAATGGCAGCGACACAACACGCCACCTCTTATTACACAGTGTTGCTTGTAACCAATCTTGAAATAAATTTAGGGAGCGGCTTTTGAGGAAATCATTGAAATTTACTTCATTAAGTGAAAAAGAGAGGTGAAAAGCTCAGGCTGCGTCCACACTACAGTGGAGAAATTTGAAAACACGGCTATCTTTCTACGGTTAGGCCTGCCATCTCCTCTAATCCGTCACGAAAACGCTCTTCGAACAGGAGGAATTTGAAAACACGGCTTTCTTTCTATGGTTAGGCCTACCGTCTCCTCTGACTCGTCATGAAAACGCTCTTCCAACAGGAGGAATTTGAAAACACGGCTATCTTTCTATGCTTAGACCTACCGTCTCCTCTAACCCGTTACGAAAACGCTCTTCAAACAGGAGGAATTTGAAAACGGCGGCTTGCGTTTTAGTGTGCGTGGACGGGAAACATTTTGAAAACAGAGCTTTTCGAAAACGATGACATCGCGATAATTAAACCATTTACCTGCCAGAGTTTTCCTCAAACACAAGCCAAAATAACCGGTGATTGTAGCATTTTCCAAATTTTTTCCTTGTAGCGTGCAAGAAAAACATTTACTACGTTTTTATATGTGGTCTGTTGTATTAATAACCTGTAACGCTGGCGTTTTTTCTGGAAAAGAGCTAGTTAAATTTATTTACGCATCAACCTAACTTTTTGTTTGCTTTCTTCAACTTACTGAATCCAAGATAACGCTCGCTTAGACAAAAAGAAGACAAAAAAGTTCAACAAATACACACAACGAAAGAAAACAAATGAAACGCTCGAGTTCGCTCGCTCAAGAGAAAACCGCATACTGGCCTTCAAACCGCAACATACTTAAACAAGAAAGATGTTTTCCGCATAATTTGACTAATTGAGGGGTTTCAATGATGACATACGGTAATTTCATACTGTGAGGAAAGTGGGGTATTTTAAATCCACCTGTTACTGGTAATAACTTCCTTTATTGATTCTCGAGTGCTTTGGAGCACGAAAGAAGTCGTTTTTAGTTTTAGGCTACAGGATTCAAAGGATAATTATCTTAATTACAGAAGACTGACCGAAGAAAACTGTGACACAACGCATGGGCATAAAGTTCCTATTTTTGTTTATGATTAAATTCAGGTAATATATTTTTTAAGAACAGCATTACGTATAGTAGGATATGTTTGTTAGACTGTAACAAGAAAGCCCGCATTTCGCTTATTTGCCGTTTGAACTCCAAATTTCCGTGCCCTTCGAAGATTTTTGAAAGATCTCTCCTCAAAGATCACCTTGCCGATTTTATTAACGAAAAATGCAGCGTCATTCTTTTTTAGGCGATATAATACAAACTAGACATGCATTTTACAGACCTCTTTTCCCATCTAGTAAGAAAATAGCTGGTTTTGATATTCTAGCTTCCTCTTCGTCTTTATTTATGTGCTGACTGACTGAGAATTATTTTTAAGAATGTAGTGATGCTATAAGATAAATGCAAGTAGCAATTTCTCGTACCAACTCTTGTAAAGAATTATGCGTCGGCAATCGTGTCAAAAGGCGCTGTTACACTTGGTTATTAACATGCCTTGCATTGCTGTCACGAAAACGTGCGAGACATGTCTAATTCAGGGAGAGTTACACTAGACGACGCTTCGTGCAAATTGCCTCGTAGATGCGCAATAAAATTGTGAGACAAATTACTAATAAATTCCGGTAAATTTATTCAAATGTTATTTGTGGTAAACTTAGCGATGATGCATCAAGAACTTGAAATCTCCTTGAAAATGGTTTTCGTTATCTTACAGTATTTTGACATTACAACTATCGGCTTTAAAATACCAAAGGGTGCTAAATAAACAAAGCTTCCACGAAGGACAAAGGAGGCAAAAATGACTGAACTGCAACTTTTAGAAGATTAGCTTCCCAAATGACCACAAAAGACTGTGATCTAGATGATAGTCTCTTAATTATCACCATCATTATCATCATTATCGAGAAAACTATTGAACCGAATAAGTTCATTTATATTTTTGCATGGGTCTTATCTTTTAAACTTTTCGCGTATCGTCAATTAAGGACCGAAATTGCTTTCGCAAAAGAGACAGACAGGAGATAAAAATGTTATCAAAAAACCGCATTTTTCTCCGTTTTTGTGAGTGATTAATGAAATATCGTGTCAGTTTTACCTGAGAAATTTTATCATCACAATTTTGTGTGATCTTGGCGAGTTCCAGCTGAATGAAAATATTGACGGTGTTCAGACGAACTCAGACAAACTCGGATTCTTGGTCAAATTGGAATTTTAAAATGTCGCTATTCGTAAAGATAGCAAAATAGGAGTACCCGGAAGAAAACATGACCGAGAAGAAGAAGTTAAAGAGAACAACCAACAACAAACTCAACCCGCTTATGAGGCAGAGTTTGGGATGCCAACCCAGGCAAGTGGATGTTAGGATACACAAAGTAGGATAGTATAAAACGCGATTGAAAGGCTATCAATAAAAATGTAAGGACATTTTGGAACTCACCCTGAGCTTGCGTTGGACGAAACATTATTGAAATCGATGACACAAAAATGAGGAGCGCAGAGACATTCATTTTTACACCGCAACGAACGTCTTCAGTTCTCAAGTCCTATGGAAAGAATTGAGCTAGCACCAGCTGGCGACGTGAAGTCGATATATAACCAGCTCTTTACCAGTCAACACTGTAATAAGAGATGGCGTGTTTTGTCTCTGTCACTCAGAGCTATTCCTTCTCATGTTAGTTTGACTGCTCTTGCTCTTTCTAGAGCTTTCCGTTTAAATTACGCACTTCTTATGTAAACAAAATATCTCTATCTGCGGGTTTCTCAAGTAAACTTATAGGAATAAACTCCTTCTTGCGCTTGTTTATGAGTGAATGTATTATTTCAATGAAAGATGCGTTCCCAAATCATGTTTTTAACAATTGATCAGTTAAAAACCTGGAACTTCGACGGCATTTTCCGTGTTCCCTATCTTTGTTTTGGTTCTTTATTATGAATTAAACATTGATTTCGTTGTTTTCATCTTGTTAATTTTTTTTTTCTTCAGATTTGTTCGAGATAGAGTTAGCCTGAATGTTGAATGCATGTCTGTAACAGGACGTCATTACGACTTCGACTGTTAGCTTAACTATATTCCTCGGGGTTTTTTAACGTTTTGGCAAAAGGTAGGATGTTAAACAATTTATCTTACAACCCTTCATGCATGCGATTGTCTTAAGTTAAAATTAAAGTTAGTTAATTAATTAAACGCCATTCAAACAACTGAATTTAAATTTATGCTTTTCCTTTTTTGCAAACAGATTGACAGATTGTCTGCTTCTCATTTTGCCACACTTAAGTTGGAAGAAAGCATATATTTTCAGGCGCCAAGTTACGCTCGTTGCGATGTAAATATGGGAAACTATTTTATTCCGAAGACCTTTTATTTTGTATTTCGATAAAACAACAACTCATGTCTTTACTTTTACTCAGTTAAAAATCTTGAATTCCCATGGCATTTTTCGTGTTCTCCACCTTTGTCTTTGTTCTTTATTAAAAATTTAATCATTTCGTTGTTTTCCTGTTTAAAATATATTGTTTTTCAGTTCAAGGTGGCTCAAGATTAGTTAACCTGAATATTGAATAAATGTCTATGTTAGGGCGTTATTGCAGCTTCAAGCTAATCTTATATATTCAATTTAATAATAATTATAACAATAATGATAATGATAATGACAATGACAATGGCAATGGCAATGGCAATGACAATGGCAATGACAATGACAATGACAATGATAATGATAATGATAATGATAATGACAATGACAATGACAATGACAATGACAATGACAATGACAATGACAATGACAATGACAATGACAATGACAATGACAATGACAATGATAATGATAATGATAATGATAATAATAATAATATAAATGTTCAAAAAAGGGAGTGATGTTAAACATTATATTCTACAGGCTTCCATGCACATAAGATGATTACAAGTTAGCTAAACGCCATTCAAGAAACTGAATTTACATCATGCTTCATCAGTTTTCACATTTTACGTCTAGTGGAAAGTGATAAGATAGTATTGAGCTAACACAAGCTGGAAACGTGGAGTCGAAATATCAGCTCATTAGAAGTCCTGTCTCAGAAGAGATGGCGTGTTTCGTCTCTGTCATTCAGAGCTATTTCTACTCGTGTCAGTTTGACTCCTCCTGTTCTTACGAAGACATCCTGTTTAAATTACGCACTTATTATGTAAACAAATATTCCTATCTGCGGGTTTGTCAACCGCGCCTACAGGAAAGAATTTCTTCTTGTAGGCCTGGCCTATTCCAATGAAAGAAACGTTGCAAACTCATGTTTTTACAATCACTCAAATAAAAACCTTCAACTTCGTCGACATCTACCGTGTTCCCCAGCTTTGTTTTGGTTCCTTGTTATGAATTAAACATCGAGGTCGTTGTTTCCATCTTAATAAGTTTTTTTGTTCATATTTTTTCGTGATTAAGTTGGTCTGAATGTCGAATACACATCTACAACAGGACGTTATTGCGGCTTCGACTGTTAGGTTAATATATTCCTCGGTTTTAGTAACGTTTTGACAAAAGGCAGGATGTTGAACATTATATTTTACAGGTCTCCATGCGTATGATTGTTATACGTTTAAAGTTACTTAATTAATTAAACGCCATCCAAATGACTGAATTTAAATTTATTCTTTTCCTTTGGCAAACATATTGTCCGTTTCTAATTTTGCCATACTCGTGAAAAAAAATTATAAGATGTCAAGTTACGCTTGCAATGTACATATGACAAACTTTATTTTTTCGAAAACGTTTCACTTTGTTTTTCGCGAAAAAAAAAGTTTTTTTTCGTAAAAATAAAAATGCTACAGTCGAACCTGCTGTAAGCGACCATCGAAAATGTCAAGCCCAGGTAGTCGCTTACAGGAGGTGGTTGTTGTCGAGATCTTAGACCTTTTTGCTGGTCAAAATTTTTCCTCATTAGCATATGGTAACTACTGAGTCTTACCCATGTTTGAAATGTCTTATTCATCAGAAAAGTCAGTTTCGAGAGAAAAACCGGTACTTTTCGTTGAGAAAATTTCTACCTCTTGTACTACCTAGGAATGCGATGGTGTTACAACATCTTAGAATGTGTCTTGTCCAATTTTCGGTCTATAATGTGTTCAGTGGTCGCTCACTGGAGGTTAAAAACAAAAGGAAATTTCAAACTTTTAGCTCTAAAAGTGTTGCGGTCGCTTACGAGAGATGATCGCTTACAAGAGCTTCCAAATATAATGATGTGACTTGGAAACTTTTGGTATTTTGAAAAACTGGTCGCTTCCGAGAGGTGGTCGCAACCGGAGCTTAGACTGTACACTACGTGTTATTATGTCACTCTTGGTCTGCAGGCAAACCAACACCAGACGACCACATGTATAATATGAGAGTTAAAAAGGTAACCCTTGGTAACCACGCACTGAGTGGTAATTTCATTTCCGGTCGGTGCGGAGCGGACGACGGTGAGCGAACATCACTGACATGCGCAGAATAATGACGAAAGTCACTTGTTCCCTGTAGCCGTTGCAATCTGTCACGGTCGTCCTTCTTAAAAGTCTGTCCCCTCGAGAAGACTCTTATGTATACCGAACAATAAGGGACCATTCAATATTTATGCCTTGGGGGTGAAGGTGAGGGGGGAGAGGGTGCTGGAAATAAAGAGAGGGAATCATCAAAAAATTGAGAAATGAAGAGGGGGGTCACAGAAATAAATAGGCATAGGAGTAGGGGGCTATGTATTTCTTTTAGCCATATAGAACATACCGGTGAACACTTCCAAACAGTCCACTTACATGGGTCAACTAATACAAAAAAAGTCACGACAGTGAGAGAACGACCTCACAATATTGCGCCCAGATCGGGTTTGGCCAGAGACCTGTGCTACAACAGGTACTCTGTCACTGTTGGTTTCCTTTTGAATCACTCTCGCTTTCCGATGAATCAGAGCTACAAAGATGCGAAATGACGATATCATCTTCGCTGTCACTTTCCGCATCTGAACTGCTGTTCATATCATCGTCACTGTTATCATCTTGCAGTACTTCGTGCCGCCGAAGAGAGACATGGGTATCAAGTACCTCACCCATTCTGATCAAGGCATGCGCAGTGACTCGTTGCACCTTATCATTTTTCTTGCCCTTTAATTGAAGGTTGAAATGACTGACGGATACTTGTCAAGCTCTTGATTGCTTAATTGCCCAATTTTACCAGTGCGACAAGGAGTGTTCCAATCATAGTCCTCGAAGCATTCCTGTTGTCTCTGCTTGCATTTCTCACGTCATGTATCTGTTTAAGTGTGCATCCGGTCTTGCGAGTTCTTTAGCATTATTTTCTTTTGACATGCTTTTAACAACACAATTCTTTGCTATTTCATTGAAACAGTATTTTTGGACTGGACAATTTGCATGGCAGAAATTGAATGGCAATGTGAGGCCTGTCCTCATTATATATTTCTTTCATTATCTATATTTATGTTTCTTTATATTTTATTTCTTCCATGCCGGCTGCCTTGGAATTCATCACCAAAATTGTCAACTGGAACAGAGAGTAACAGCGAAGGCTATTTTAAGTACTTGTATAAGGACCTAAAGCACGAAAGGCCCAAGTAATTCAACAAAATACTCCCAGACATATACAAACATGCACAACCTAAACTACGAGTAGTCCCTCTTTCGCTTAGTCCGTCGTGCGTGACGCGAAAGAAAACCGCGAGAAAAAAAATGGCCGCGCGAAATCCGCCTAAGCCCAAGAGTTTGCCCTTTCACGGCCGAGTGATTTTTCGGTGTAGGATTTCTCATCTTGACGTTCTCCTATTATCGCCTGTTGTCAATAACCCCAGGAGATATCCTGAATAAAATTGCTCTGGCAAAAACATATGCCGTGTATCTTCGTTCAGTGTTTTTTCAGCGAAATTGCCAAAGACGTTTTAAAAGAAGACGGCGAATGAGGCATCTTGTAACGATTTTCGCTGCGTCTCTAAGTGTAAATATAAAAGTTATTGCGAAAATTTGAAATGCAGAGTTTCAACCGAGAATTTACATTATGTGTTTGACATAGGAGATCATCCAACCGTGGTGAAATGTTTGCTGATACCAGCGGAAAGTTTCAGGTGAATGTCCGGTTTCAAGTGAAAGTCCGGTTAAATCTTTCAAATGGACGGCAGAAAGGCCAAGCTCAGTGAATTTATATTCGCTGACTTGGACGATGCTGCTGAGCGGCGAAATCACTAACACGCTCGCAGTCGGGTTGGAGGCGGAAAGCTTTGCCAAACAAAACACTGGATAAATTTGAATCTTTTCAAAGCCTGTTGGCAGTTTCGCAAGAACATCACGGCTTGCGAAGTGCGATTCCAGCACTTCAATTTGCTCTGGTACCACTTCGATTCGCTGCGGTTCCAAAACATTCCCTCAAGACGTCACACGTATCTCGAATGTTGTCAACGTTGTCAACGCTCGTAACATAAGCCAATCATATTTTTGCGTTGTGAGAGCAACGCATAATTCAAACTCTTGGGCTGAGGCGGTAATCCCTCCTTTCGTGCGGCCATATTTTTTCTCGCGGTTTTCTTCCGCGTCACGCACGACGGACTAAGCGAAAGAGGGACTACTCGTAGTCTATGCACAACCCTATTTGCTGGATAACTTTACAAGGAAAGGAAAAGAAGATTTCAAACCCAAAAATATCATGAAAAGGTCAAGCATGACTTGAGTGTTCTTTATTTCTGAAACAAATGAAGCCTCCTGTTTTAAATTGATGAGAATGTCCCCGACACAACTAAGGCCTAATCATATAGGCATTGTGTCCAAAGGTGTTAAAAAATTCGAAAACATTATGTCCCAAATGAAAAAGGAAGAAAATTAACATTCCATCTAATTTGGGGACACTTTTTAACAGAAATAAACTTAAGCCATGGGCCAGTGAGCAATATCAGTATACTAAAGCAGTGCAAGAGGAACTTGCTCAAATGAAAGGAGATGTCAGTGACAAATAAGAGAAGTTTTTAAGCATAAAGCAAAGTCTTGACCGAGCATTCAAAGGTTTGCTAAATAAGACAGGAATGAAGAACGGAAGACAAAAAAAAAAAAAAAGAAAAAAAAAGAAAAGAAAAGCTGAAAAGGGAAAGAAAGAGCGCCTAAACAAACTCCAAGAAGAAACAAGGCGTAAAATCATCAAACGTGATTCTGAGGAAGCTTACAAGTGTATTACAAAACAAATACCTCTGTTAAATGCACTAGAAAAATTGAGAGCAGACTGGCACAAAGCTCGATTAGCAAGCCTCATTAACAAGGGAAAATGGCATCCAGAAGCAAGGATATGTGCACTTGTGCTTATGCAAAGCTCACCGATTAAGAATTAGAGGCAAACTGCCATGAAGAGGAAGGACATAGTGAAGAAGAAGTGAAAAGTGAAAAAGGTGATTGCAAAGAAAGAAAGAAGTGGTGGAGGATAATAAAGAATTCAATGAAAGAATTTAAGTGTCATTGTCAGAGAACCGGGCAGTACCACTGGATCGAGGTCGGCCGTTTACTTTCATCTTTTCACAGTGTAAAAACTATCCGAAAAGAGTAACAGCCATGACATTTAAAGGAATTTTATTTAGTTTAACATTCTGAAACGTGTACATGAGTTTTTCTAAAACAAACATATACTTACAGATTTATTGCATTCATATCTGGATGGAACAAATGTCTTAACTACCGAGTTTAGAGATTGTACTTCCAATTTAATTTGAATTCAATTCTGTGTTTATCCACCCTCATTTCCATCCAAATCTCTGCAAGTACGCTCTTCAGTAGTTATTAACAGACTGGAAAAATTTATATGAAGAGAAGTTATTCTTCGCCGTATTTCTTATGCGTTTAAGAGG